>NW_015112640.1:238924-248458 GCF_001443285.1 Poecilia latipinna | reverse complement strand
TAAATTTCCATTTTTTCCCGGGGGGTCAAAATATAAAACCGCCCGTTAAAATATAAAAAAAAAAAAAAAAAAAAAAAAAAAAAAAAAAAAAAAAAAACCTATATATATAAACCGCACCGGGCTATAAGCCGCTGGTATCTCCGTCGCTCTCGGTTTTCCATAAGGACCCAGCAGAGGGCAGCAGAGGGAGAGTCCTAATAAATCTGCTATTAAGGACGCAGGCCTCCGTGTCCAAAGCCGAGCCGTGGTTTCGTACAGCAGCTCTACAGCCAGATTGATAACCTTCAACTTAAAACTTGCATCATATGAGTTTGAAAGCATTTCTCCGTCGTGCCTGCTGCTAGCATATGCTTGTTAGCACTTTCTTCTTTGATTTCCAATTTTGACTTCCAATGATTCACTTCTTGCTAAAGCGCCCCCCGGTGGTTGAAGAAAAATCCACAGAAAAGCCGCACCAGGGTTTAAGCGCATGGTTCAAAGCGAAGGAAAAAAGTAGCGGCTTATAGTCTGAAAAATACACTAGTTACTACCAGCTCTGCAAGTGATCAAATATCCAGCCAGAATTATGACTAAAATTGATAGCTATGAAAGCTGAGGCATATTTACTAAATATCAGTGGGATGTCTATATTCAAGTCTGCATGTATATTTTTTAGTCTGTGTGGATAAGAGAAAAGCTGCAAAAAAAGTAATTCCTCTTCAAAATGTTTGTGCATGAAGTGCATGTGAAATATCTATAATTTGTCCCTTTTGGATTTAATTGCATTGATATTATTTTCACTTGCTAAAAATAGTGCTACAAAAATATTTTCCAACTAAATTGGAAAATATTTACTCAAAAATGTAAGTATTTTTCATTCCCAACTCCAATCTGTGACACCAATACAACAAAGCATGACGCACCACCAGACTAATGATTCTCCCTAAACGATTGTACAACCTGTATTCCTTGGCACTGTTGACTATTTCCTTCCTTCTTACATTTGAAGTTCAATGGAATCCAAGCAAGAATAGTGTAAAATATCTCTTGAAAAACGTGTCATCTGTTTTCAGAACTCTCTAATTAATTTCTCCTCTTTTTTCTCAGATCCTTGCGATCATCTCCATCCTCTTCATTGTGCTGTCCACCATTGCCTTGTCTCTGAACACCCTCCCAGAGCTGCAGGACACCGACGAGTTTGGCCAGCCCACGGACAACCCACAGTTGGCTCATGTGGAAGCTGTTTGTATTGCCTGGTTCACCATGGAGTACCTGCTCCGCTTCCTCTCCTCTCCAAACAAATGGAAGTTCTTCAAAGGTCCCCTCAACATCATCGACCTGCTGGCCATCCTGCCCTACTACGTCACCATCTTCCTGACAGAGTCCAACAAGAGTGTGCTGCAGTTTCAGAACGTCCGCCGTGTGGTTCAGATATTCCGGATCATGCGGATCTTGCGAATCCTGAAGCTGGCCCGTCACTCCACAGGTCTTCAGTCTTTGGGCTTCACTCTCAGGAGGAGCTACAATGAGCTGGGCCTGCTTATCCTCTTTCTTGCCATGGGCATCATGATCTTCTCAAGTCTGGTGTTCTTTGCTGAGAAGGATGAAGAGGACACCAAGTTTAAAAGCATCCCTGCCTCCTTCTGGTGGGCTACCATTACTATGACCACAGTAGGTTATGGAGACATTTACCCAAAAACCCTGCTGGGAAAGATAGTCGGAGGTTTGTGCTGCATTGCAGGGGTCTTGGTGATCGCCTTACCTATTCCTATTATTGTAAATAACTTCTCAGAGTTTTACAAAGAACAGAAGAGGCAGGAGAAAGCCATCAAAAGGAGAGAGGCTCTGGAGAGGGCGAAGAGAAATGGTAGCATTGTCTCAATGAACATTAAGGATGCCTTTGGCCGTAGCGTGGAACTCATGGACGTCATGGTGGAAAAAACCGACGAGAGGAAGGAGAAGCTCCATGACAATCACGTGTCACCACACAGAGGAACACCCAGGATCAAGTCACCGCTGAACCCCAGTAGTCCCAGTAAGACTGCTGAGTCCAGCTTCCAAGAAAAGGAAAAACCAGCCAGCAGTCCTCAGCATCTCAGCGCACAGAAACTTGAGGAAATATACAACAACATGACAAAAGCACAGTCACAATCAAACTTCAACAGCAAGGAAAAAGCGTCACATTCGAAGTCAGCCAGGCAGAAAGCTGAGTTTGAGATGGGAAGCATCCTCCCCGAGGCCGTGACTGGCACAGCGGAGGGAGTGACAGACATGAAGAGCATCTCCAGCATCGACAGCTTCATCAGCTGCGGACCTGACTTTCCTGAGAGCTCCAGATTTTCACACAGCTCCGGGAGCAACATGCCTGGAAGGGTCAGCACCAACCCCAGCCTGGAGCCCACCCTGGAGAATGAGCATGAGGGATCGCATGGTGCCACCAGCCCCCAGTCAGACAAAAGCACCAAGCTCAAAAACGACAGCCCAAGAGCTCCGTCACTAAACAACCCAATGAAGGGGCGTTCACTTAAAGTTAGAGTCAGAGGCGGGGAGGACTCAGGGAAAGGAGGTCTCTCTGACAGCTCATCGATCCAAACCCCAGAGACATCTGTCTACACCACTGCCAGCAGCAGGACGCCCAGCAAGAGCCCCGAGAACTTACGGCCAAGCATCTTCACATTCCACGACTCATCTGTCAGCAAGTTCATCGACGCCGACACGGACGAGGAGGAGCACCTGCACGACAGTTCGACGGCCAACGTGACCCAAAGACTTTTGGAGAGACCCAGCCCCAGGTTTGCTCAGCTCTCTGGCTTTCAACAGGGTCCCAACCACATGGAGGGCCTCGCTAAGAAGCTGGGGAACAGCACCCTGCCGCTGGAAGGACAGGAAAACCACATTTCGCCAGAGCTGCGGCCGCTTCAGGGGGAGAAGCGTCAGTATAACTCTTAGAGTTGATTAAAAGGAACGGCTTGCACAGAGGATACAAAGAAGAGGAAGATATAAGGGATCGCAGACGAAAAGCTCAGAGACTTGTCTGGGAACAATTTGCAGGAAAACTGAAAGGACAAAAAGGCTTTTCCTACAAAATTACAACACCTGTGGATCACTGGAAATAGTGTTGTTATCTTCTCTAAAATGTTCCTGATGATAACAATCAGAAACGCCCTCAGAGTGGAAGAATAGGAGTTGTTGTTTTTTTTTTTTTTGCTATTTATACGAGCCCAGGTTATAATGCCATCATTAGACTAGCCGCAGGAGTCTAGTCTATAATTTTTATAACCTGTTTTCTGAGAACCCTGGATAAAATGTTAAAGCCACTGCAGCCAAAGCTGTCAAATCTTAGTGAAACATAAAGGGCATCAAAACAAGGCACAATAAGAGGAGATATTTTAAAATCCTCAATTGCAGTATGAAAGGAAGACATACATCTTCTCTCCCTACAGTGTATATTTATATACATTGTATGTTTCAAAGGCGGAGGGTGGAGAACATGTTCTTTCTTCCTACAACTTCCTTTAAAACTGGCCTTAGTTCATGTTGTCCTGTGTTTTACGTTTTGATGTTGAGGAGGAAAGCCTGAGGCAGGCTGAACGATAGCACATAAGTATCTCTGTGTGAGTGTGTGTGTGTGCGTGTGTGTGTGTGCAATAACTACCTTTCACTTATATTTATTATGTAGCAATAGTCGTCTTTCATCTTACGTCAGATCTTCGGCAGAGTGAAGTGTTTCGGTCTGTTTCTTTCAAACAGCTCAGCGTTTCTCCTGGGTTGGCATTTTTACTGCACAGATTAAACTGTGAGGTCACGTCCATCCTCGTCATTCATTGGTGGCGAGAGAGAAAACATCGTTTTGGAAATGTTGCACTCTTGTTTTTCTTGTTATGATCAGTGGCGGCTCTGGATATGGGAAATACGGCTTTCTACCCAGAATGATGCCTCACCAGGGGGCGCAATAGAGGAGCAAAAGCTGAAAAGTTACTTGTCTGTGGTGAAAACAGGTTTTATTTGGGACCCAGTGGCTCCCTGCGGTGTGCAGAGTGCAGGCATTGTAATAAAATATTGTTGTACATCATTATGATGCTAAAGTTGGTGTCTGAGTCTTAGCTCAAAATTCTGAACCGCCTTTTTACCCTTATGTGGATTATTCTTCGCTCAACAAATTTCTACACATACATTTTAAGATTTATGATGCACTTATAGCTACTTTTTTTTTTTTTGGTAAAAAAAAAAAAAAAAAAAAAAAAAAATTTTTATTGTTTTTTAAAATTAGGATCACATTAAGCTAAAATAAGCATAAAACCTTGTCAAACATGTAGTAGTTTATGTTAAATTGATTCCAGATGGTCTGTTTTTTTTTTTACTAAATGATGACCTTGGTGACCTGATGCATTTCTTCCACTCAGAGGAATGGGAGTGTGATTGGCTGTCAGCAGGGAGACAGAAGGAGCAGCTCCCCAGGAACCGCCACTGATTAAAACCTTTATTCTAAATGTCTGAGTGTGTCCTCAAGTTTGGGTTACATTTTTCCATCAGTCGTTTTTTTGTTTTTTGTTGTTTTTTGTTTTTTGTTTTGTTTTTTATTTAAGCTTCAAGCAGTTGTAGCGGATGAGGTGAACTTTGCATTAAGCGACAGGAGACAGCAGAGAAAAAAAAAAATCTGTTTTGTATGAGTGTAAATATTGTACATGCATCCGTGCGAAGCCAGACTCTACAACGACATTACGCATCACCTGTACAAAATTTTAAAAAGTAATTTATATTTTTAAGATATTTTCTAAAACAACTGACATGTTGTGGTAACCTCATAGTTATGCATCTGAAAGCACCGTATGTGCTGTATCTCGTCGAGGGAGTTGCTACTGTTAGACAACATTCTGCAGCACATAGATTTATATTTGCTACAGTCTCTCTGTACGCGCTTGTTGCAGTCTTTTTGTGCAATGTAAAGAACCAAAGAATTGTTCTTTCTGATGACATGTACAGACGGCTGTACATCCTGATGTTTTATCTCAAAATGTTGGAGCATTCCTTTAAAAAAGAAAAAAAAAACGTAATCAGAGTTATTTCAGGGAGCCGTATTTGCTCATGCGGGGCAAACATATAAGCAGGAGGAGGATATTCTGGGGTTCTAACAAAACAGCTTTGAAAAATAAGTTTCATTTTATGTTTCTTGGCAGGTTAATCGCTTTCAAAAGATAAAAGGGTGTGTATTGCCTGCACTTAGACACCAAATGTTCTGCATTTTGCTCTTTTCTTAAATGCACCTGATGACACCAAACCTGGTGCTCTCACACTAACTTAATTTAAAACATACAAACCTTATGATATATGTCTTGCAAGCATGAATCAAAGCAACTTTTTGCAGGAAACATACATTATAGTGGACCTATTTAATGTAGATGGTTTTCATTAGAGATACAAGTGCCAGCCGTGTTCATTGGAAAACCTGGTAAAGATGTGTAAAAGCCACTAATGGTCAGTTACAATTGCAGTAACATATTATCGCGCAAATGAAAACAGCTTTAATTTGAGGGCATTTATCCAGTACAGAAAAACATCACATACTGTAAAACCCTCTTTTTCACTTTTTCTTTTTCTGTAATATTTTAAAATCTGGGAGAATTTGCAGAGTATTTTGTTTAAAACATCCATCTAGCCTCTCTTATGCTCTCTGGAATGTTTTTTTTTTCTATTTCTTTAACAATTTTGTGTTAATCTAATCACATGTTTTGACTCACTATCACACTGAAGGAGCCAGTTGCAACCTATTTTCAGTTTTTCTGGCAGAGAAAATCTCCCTGGTGAGACAGAACCACTGAAAACAGCGGATCTGAAGTGATTCTGATTCAGTTTTTGCAGTGGTGAAAGGTTTTAATGTGTGTGCAGGACAACAGCAGCTGCAGAAAAGAGGAAGTGAACCTGCCGCCGAGGCCATGTGGGGGACGGCTTCCGTAAATGCTCTAACTTTAACACTGATCTAAAATTCCTACACTTAAGGATGACAATACTTTTACATTTTAAGCAAAGAAAAACTATATCTAATTGTGATCTGATACGAGAGGTTTGTTCTTTTCCTTGTGTTTGAGCTTGGTTTCTTCATAAATACATCTCTGGAAATAACAACCAATTTGTCCTGTTGCTTCAAAGTTCAGCAAATGAAACTTGACCTCCTCTCCCAGATTCTTCCACACTTTTATTGCAACGCTGGCAGCGGCGGTAATGTTCTTAACTCGAAGAGGGCCGCCAAATCAAATTCTGCTTTATGACCTGTACAACCAGCCACGGTTCAATTCTTCCAAAATTGTCAGTGTGAGATTTTGCTGCAGGGATAAAATATGAATTTATTCTCAGGCTTTTTTTAACATCTTCACCAGGAGTCCCAACAAATATGTCTGGCACTGTGGTATGAGTTAGATATTTCTGTGCCTTTGCTTTTAATATCACCCTGCATTCTGAATATGCCCTAATGGAGTCTGAATAACGAGCAAATAAACACAAAAAGGACAGAGTACTCATCCTGTGGAGCTTTTATGTTTGTTTCTTTTTTTAAACTCTAATGTCTCTCTCTCTCATGCACCAAACATTTGGATGGAAAAAGTCCAGAAACACGAGCAGGTGCCGGCTCACTCTCGGCAGACTGAACGGTTTCCATGGTGAGGGGCTGAGATGACTGGATGGCTCACATTTGATGCACGCATGTAGCCTAATTTACTCGAGGACGGTTACAGACTTGATCTTAATCAGTTCCTTTATTCATCTCAGTTGTGTCTTCAGTTCAGGGGAAGAAGCAGAAAACTGGATTGTGGGTCTTTCAGTCAGACTGTCCACATCGTCACTTTTATGTCACTCGGTTGCTTTCGCGGAAACATGCACCCGTCTCCGCAAATCACAAAAGAGCAGACGGAGCGTGGCCACACGGACCTGGGTGTGACCCGCTGCTTCAGGGATGGATGTTGATGAAGAAGACTTCAGCCACCTTGTTCCTGAAGGGAGGGAGGGAGTGTGAAATGTGAACAGAGCGGGAACAAGGAGTGTGCGACAGACGGACCGAGCTCCAGAGTTATCAGCTTGATTTAAACTGACATCCTGAATGACGGCTGGAGCGCTCTGCTTCCCAAAGTCATGGCTAACTTCTGCTTTGAAAAGGACTCACCATAGCTTCAACTTTTCACCTTTTGTCTCATGACAAACACAAACGTACTGGGATTCTATGTGAATCTTAAAGCGCATAAGTGTGAAGTCGACAGCAAGATGTGCATTTTTAAAGCTTTTGCCCGTGTTTAGCTTTCATCATTACTCCCTAAATAAAATACAGTGCAACAACTAACCTACAAATTCACCTAATCAGTAAATTAAGTCCACCTGTGTGTAATGTAATCCTAGTATAAACTGCACATATTATGTGAAGGCCTCAGAGGTTTGTTAAAGAAAAAAAAAAAAGGTGAACAAACAGCATAATGATGACCAAAACAAAATTGATGGTGAAATGGTTCAAACCATAGTTAGGTTAAAGCAATATCCTGAGCTTTGAGCTTTAAACATCACACAGACCTCTGTTCAATCCAGATGTATGGAGATATGTCCTTCCACCTGACCGAATGACGTAAAGAGACAAGAAGCCAAGCGGACCGTGGGAACTCGGATCAAAGTCTTGCTGGAATAAAACTATAAGAAGTTCCATTTAAAATCTCACCCATGTTGAGGCCACATCAAACATCTGGAAGACGTTTCTCTAATAATCCAAAACTCAAACAGAGCAGTATTTGTTTCAGAGGACTGACGTTGCACATCGACAGAAAAACCTGCTTGAAGGAAGCAAAAGATTTTGACAATGAGATGGAGGTTCACCTTCTAGCACGAAAAAGTCCAGCCAGAGATAAAGTATGATTGTTTATATCAAACTATATTCATGTGTTAGAATAGCCCAGTTCTGTCAAATTCAAATGAGAATCTGAAAACGGATCTTCACAGATGTTCTCCACCCAGTGTCATCAGGCTTCAGCTTGCAACTTTAACTGCAGTGAAATGGCTCTTCTAAAAGCATCTAAAGCATTTTTTTAATCCATATGTCATTTTCCCTCCACTTCACATTTATGCACCGTTTTCTGTGGGGAATACATTTAGGATTGTGGCTGTAATATGACAAATTGTGTAAAAGTTTTAAGGGTTGTGACTTCTTTCAAATTGCAAGGTGCACTAACTTCTACTGAGCTCTGCTCGTGCTTGACAACGATGCAATCTTAAAAACAAAAAACTGAGCTCCGTCAGAGCCAGGACACGAGCAAGGCTCTCGTGGGTCTGTGTGTGCGAGTCCTAGTTCTGTTTTGTTTTGTTTTCCCCTCATGACGGCGCAAAGGCAGGCTGCAGCATCCTTTTGAGGATGAGTTCGCATCTCTAATTCTATAAATATCCCCTTGGCTACGCACAGGGTTTGGTCCTACAGGAAGGGCTTGGTTACAGCAGCGTTGTCATGCATTTCAGAAGAACACATTTTGTAACAAAATACTCCAGAAACGGATGGAGAAAAAAAAAAAACAGTGGAGCTTATTGGGAACTGCGGAGTCACTGGTGTGTGGGCTTTTTTTTTTTTTTTCTTCCTTTGTCAGTCCAGTCTTTAGCAATGCATGGTAATGGAATAAAAATGTCAAACTGACAAATGGTTGTATGACCTTCTCTACAAGAGAGGTGTTGGAGACAGAAGAGAGGAGCAGATAGAAAACGGGGAGGTGTGCAACACGCTGAAGGATCAGGGTTCATTAGCATTCATCACAGTCAGACATGCAGTAAATCCCTAAAAACGAGCCTCTAATTGTCGCCGAATCTCTTGCAAAATAAGCCATAGCAAATTTAGCAGATGCGGCTCCTTTCTGTGTTGGATGAATGGTAAATATTTTCCTCATAGCTTTTTGTATTTTCTGAATTGCACTTTGTTGGATTGTCTGAAGGAAGTCCTCTGTTGTCTTGTATTAATTGAAATATTGATATAGAACACATTTTGGGTTCAACTACTGTCTAACAACACACACACACACACACACACACACACACACACACACACACACACACACACACAAAAGACTTCAAAGAACGAGGTTGTCACATTCAAAAACAGACAAATTATTCTTGAATCATCCCGCTCCTTCAGGGAAACAATCAGTCTTCTTGAAGGTACGTGGTTCTCTGTGTGCTGCCCTCATGATGTGGTTGAGAGAAAATGTTTTGTAAAAGTTTCAGACTTTGTACTTGTTGAGTTTGTAGAAGAATATGTTTTTTTGTTTTTGTTCTTTTGCTTTCCCTGTTTTCCTCAACACATGTAGCGCTATATGACACAAAGTACATGTAAATATAATCAGAAAAGCTGTAGGAAAACGATTTTCAAGCCTATTTCTTCTTTTACCGACTGATGCTTAATAAAAGACGATAAACTAGCCGTGGAGTCTCGTTGTTTCCACAGAAATGTCTCACGTCTAATGATGACACGCAGAGCGCCAGCTGCTGCGGGCCAAACAGATCCGAGTTTATGGGAATCTTACCCGACAGCGACCTCTGGTGGTT
>NW_015112640.1:231765-233928 GCF_001443285.1 Poecilia latipinna | reverse complement strand
TCCTACGCCTATGCTGGTGGTTGATTTTAAATATTTATAAAATTTGCCACTCAATACGGGAAGGAGTGCCACACAAGTGGCACGTAATTTCACAAAAAGCTAAGCTGTGAAAAATATTCTATATTGATGTGACAGTTGAAAAATATCAACGCAATACAAAAGTAAAAAAATACATATTAAGTAGAGTATGTACATTGAATTTGGAAATAAGTAATTAAAATGTACATTTGTCATATGTTTAAAGCTTTACATCATTGATTTTACCAAATTACTGCAGTCATAGGTTGCCTTAAAAAAAACATTAGATATTTAAATGTGTTAATAACTTACTAAATGTATTATTAAATATGTAGTGTGCAAGTAATTCCTTAAAATGATTGTTAACTGTGTTTATGTTACATTAAGTTTTATTAAGTCATAGATCTATGCATTACAGTGGGATTTTTTTTTCTTAATCTGTAAGTCTTAAACATCCATGTCAGTAGTTTTTTTAAAGTTAAGTAATTTTAAAAATGTGTGAATGACATACAGGTTCACAAGCCTGCTCCAGAGGGATGTTCCATAAAGAGCTAAATCAATAGTTTAATCAATTTATGGAGCTGAAAAATTGTGTGAAATGTAATCCCTTGTGTGATAAAATTACAAAAAATATTTCCCTTTAGATATTGTTAATAAAGTCTCTGAAATTGCTGACAGTAAAGTACTATTTCTTTGTAGTGCCAAACGATTATTCATCTTTGTATGCAGCTTTGCTGTGTTTTTATTCAATTAAAAATAAGACTTTTGACCTTTTCTAATGAGATGCAAACAATATATCGAGGAGTAACAGTGAAAATGTTGTGCAACAATATAAAGACAATGTAAAAAAGAAATGTGATGAAGTATTAGATGCCAAGTCCACAGAAGTGAAGGAGTGATTGTTAAAATGTGCTTTAAAAAATGCTAAGACAGATTTGTGCTCAGATGTTGAGCAGCTTAGACATTTAACATTTTGCTCAGAGTGGGATAATCAACATCGGAGATCAGGAATAACTTTCAGATCCAGATAAACTGAATGTCTGAAGGTCGTTTATCACTGACACATAACCTACAACTCTGTGAAAGCTATAAACGCAAACATTAATGGTTCTTATTGGTATTTTATCTGAACAATGTACGGTGTGAGAAAGATCTTGCAGCGAGAAGGTCCTGAGTTCTTTCAAAGGAGACAGAAAATCGGACAGAGCTGATGGGAAGGTGTATGGGGCTAAAGACAGGGCAGCAATATAAGAAAGTCAGTTAGAGGCTGCAAAAAACTGAGATGAGGGAGGATGCTGACCTCCCAACAGTACAACTACCAAAAGTGGCTTAAACCAAAACATATCCATGTGTTTGAATGGTCCAGTCAAAGTCCAGACATCAATCCAACTGAGAATCTGTGACATTTGAAGATTATGCACACATTCCCTCCAGTCTGACTGGACTTTGACTACATCAGCAAGATGTGGAGAGCTGGAACATTCCTGAGAAAAGCTTGTGAGGCACAGAGGACACAGGAAAAAAATGTCTTCAAAGTTCAAAATACAGTAAATGGGCAAATTAAAAATGTCAACTAAGCATAGCTGTTCTCAGAAAGAAATGACTCTACTAACTGAGCAAACAAAGTATTCACACCTCATCTCCCAAAACTAACCCCGCACAACAACAGAAGGGCAACTTATATGAGTGTTTCCCCAACCCTGGTCCTCAAGGCCCACAGTCCTACATGTTTTAGAGGTTTCCCTGCTTCAATGTGCCTGATTCAGTTGATTGCAGTTCAACAAAAAAAAAAAACGCCTGTTAATCAGTCGATTGAAATCAGCTGGGCTGAAGGAAGGGAATACCTAAAACATGCAGGGCGGTGTGCCTTGGGGAAACAAAAATAAACATCAATGCTAACTGAGGAGCAAATATTCTAATTAAACCTAAAACACCCCCTTTCTGACACACACATGGTTGGTCCTGTGCTTTGAAAGCCCTCTGGCCTCGGCCACACCTTTAATCTGGACAGCAAGCAACTCCCCAAACCAGGTAACTCACAAAAAAAAAAAAAAAAAAAAAAAAAAAAAAAAAAAAAAAAAAAAAAAAAAAAAAAAAAAAAGAAAAATTTTTTAAAAAAAAATTTTAAAAAAAGTTTTTTTCTTA
>NW_015112640.1:222856-228524 GCF_001443285.1 Poecilia latipinna | reverse complement strand
AAAACAAAACCCCCCCAAACAAAAAAAAAAAAAAAAAAAAAAAAAAAAAAAAAAAAAAAAAAAAAAAAAAAAAAAAAAAAAAAAAAAAAAGAGGAACATTATTAATTAAATAGATTTGAAAAATGTGTGCTTCATCATATCTTTGTTAGATTTAAGAGGAGAAATGAATGAATTGCATCCCTTGAATGCATGTCTAACTGCATAGCAAAACTAATGAGGTGAGTGTGTGGACTGACTTTACCGTGTGGCTGAGGCCAACGCTTGCAGTAACAACAGAAAATGGTTGAACTAAAGAACTTATGCATGAGCCATAGTTTTTAGTTTTTTTTCTTCAGCTCATCGTCTTTTACCTTTCCCACTTTGTTGCTCTTTCACGTCAAAATCGCAATAAAATGCAAAGAAGTTTCAAACTGTAGCTTGAAAAAAAACACAAGTTCAAGGAGTATGGACACTTCTGCAAGACGGTAAAATTTATTGTAGGATACAATAAAATTGTACGTGGTTCTTTATCAATTTCTTGAACAGTGACTGTTTTTAAGTCAACTGAACTGAGTCATTTGACCTTTGAAGTATTTTTTTTTTCTAGATGTTTGCTTTGATTGACCTTCTTGATCTGTTTCAGTCTCGCAGCCCATGGTGGAGTTATGAATGTGCTCACAGTCGGGCCGTCAGACTAAAAGCCCTTCATCAGTCACTCTTCTAATCCTGCGCGCCCACGTTATATAAAGTGGCCATCCTAACCCACGTCACGCAGAAAACCTGCTAAACTCCATTTAGGTTTTTTTTTTTTTTGTGGGTTTATTAACTCCTGCTGTGGGAGCCGACTGAACTGCAGCATCATGCTCCTCATCGTGGAACTGCTGCTGATGCTCATCGATGTCACCTACTACATCCTTCGCGCCGTGGTGCGCGTCGTCTTCCATCCCAGGCCGAAGTCCGTCGACGGAGAGCTGTGTCTGATCACGGGAGCCGGGGGGGTTCTGGGTCGCCTCTTCGCCCTGGAGTTCGCCAAAGAGGGGGCGCGCCTCGTCCTGTGGGACTGCGACACGGTTGCCAACGAGCGGACCGCGCAACTGGCTCGGAAGCAGGGCGTGGACGTGCGCGCCTACACGGTGGACCTGTCCAAGCGCCAGAGCGTCTATGACGCTGCGGAGAAGGTGAGAGCGGAGGTCGGGGATGTCTCCATCCTGGTCAACAACGCCGGTGTGGTGGCCGGACGGAGGCTGCTGGAGTGTCCGGACGAGCTTCTGGAGAGGACTCTGCTGGTGAACTGCCACGCGCTGTTTTGGGTAAGCGAGCTTGCGTCTTTTACGCAAACACCCGCGCAACTCCGCGAAACTTCATTCAGAGCGAACACGGCCTGATGTGGATTATGTAACAGACACTCGCTGACCGGGAGGCTGGGGTTAGGCGTTTGTGCAGCAGAGCGTGAAAGGGATCGGATCAGCCTGTACCGCGGGTTTATCGCACAGCATGTCCTGGTCGTAAAATAAAGTCCAGTTAATTAAGTTCTGACTCTTTATAAAGAACGCATATAATTGAGATTTGGTCATCCTATAAGAGAGAGAAAAGAGCCTTGAACATGCGATTCTGCCTTTCCTTAAGCTTCCGTGTCATTGTGATTTAACATGGCAAGCTGATTGGCTTCACAAGATCGAATGCATTGGCGTAAAACAATTTGGCACTGAACTGGTGTTGAGGAGAGTCTCTGTCTGGAGAACAGTACCTGCACTTTGCAAAACGTAAAGTTTGGTGCAGAGGGACCAAATGGTGTTTGACTTCCTTCCAGTGAAAGGAACTAACATGTTGACTCTTTGCTCTGCTAGTGTTACTGATGCATGACAAAAGTGGATAGAAGACCTATAAAACTCATAGAATGGACAAACCAGGCTAAAATTTAGTTTTGGACATCAGCCCTCAATGGACTGCTTTAAATCATGTCACTAGGTTCTTGATCATTGTGTAAATTTCATACATTGAAGCAAATCCCTGTAAAAATGATTCGGCTTAAGGGCAGGCTTTATATTCTCTGTACTGTAATGTTAACCTTTGTCGCATCTTCTTCACCAGACTACAAAAGCCTTCCTGCCTCAGATGAAAGTCAGAAACCACGGCCATATTGTCACTGTTGCTAGTGCTCTTGGCCTGTTCACCACAGCATGTGTAGAGGTGTGCTGCATGATTCGATGTCAAAAAAAATGAAGCTTTACCGGTAAAGGCAATCATGGACCTGAGCAATTTCACTCTCTTGCAGGATTACTGTGCCAGTAAGTTTGGTGCTGTTGGCTTCCACGAGTCCCTGGCACACGAGCTGCGAGTAGAAAACAACGACGGCATCAAAACCACGCTGGTGTGCCCCTACATCGTGGACACGGGGATGTTTTCAGGCTGCGAGATCAGGTGAGAAGCTTCAATGCATCTGACCGATCGCAGTGGAGAAATGTACCCTTTTAATTTCAGCTTCTTTTTTAATTCCTACGCATTTCCCAGGAAAGAGATTCGGAAACTGATTCCTCCACTTGAGCCTCTCTATACGGTCCAGCGATCCATGAAAGCCATCCTGGCCGATCAGGAAATGATCTGCATTCCTCGCATTATTTACGTCCCCTTCATCGCAAGAGCGTGAGTAGCTATGAGCCTTCATCAGTGAGCACGACTGTTTGGGTTGGATGCTGATTGAGGTTTTTGCAGATTGTTGCCTTGGGAGGCCAACGTTGTGGTGTATCGCTTCATGGGAGGCGATAAGTGCATGCTGCCCTTCATCAAGAACGCCGAGACGAAGACCTCATGCGGAGAGAGCCAGGCTTCCTGAGACTTTAACAATGGTGTTTTTCAATGTACTGATGCACATGCCAAAGGCTTTTTTTTCATAATGGTGCATCCAAAAAAGATATGTACAAAGTTTCAAAATAAAGTCTACTTTTAATGCAGTAACTCATTATCCCACTGACTTTTTTTTTTTTTAAGTCCAATATTTTCAGGTGCCAGTTATTCACCTAATACTTTGCAAATCCTTTTTTGCTGAAAGGGCAACTTGAATCATTTTGGATCAGTGTCAAAATCAGAACAGCCCAAATTGTGTGAAACAAATTATTTTGCTACAGTTCAAAGAGCAGTGGAAATACTTTTTACTACTTGCCACTTTATTCACTGTAGATTGTGGCAAGTTAAATATTTGTACTTATCTGACCTAGTAGCAAAAAAAAATTACCCAAATGATTACAAGCTAAAGGCTCCTGAACCCCATGATGCTCAAACAAAATCAGAATAAATGTAAAGTGCACTCGCTGTACAAGTCAAAATGTATGCAATGCAGTCATTTTATCCATCACCATGCAATTAGCTTTTTTTTTTTAGTGCATTTAAACCGTCAACACTGAAAGTTTCAAAGTAAAACAGCAGCGGTGACGGATGTATAGAAGTGTCTTTATTCACATTAAGAAACAGTGCAGGGGGGGAAAAGGACAATGCGACATTTGAGGGAAACATGCAACAGAAATGTGAGTTAGATGCTCGAGCCACAGACTGAAGACACCAGGACCAAAACTAATTGAAACAAACCAAACTGGTAAAGAAATCCCTCCAGTTCTGTTCAGTTGTTCTGCATCTCTACCGATCCAAATTCTTTTGAATGACCAAGGAGAATAAGTTTTGCTTTACCAGCATTTGGTCATGTCTTTAAAAACATTTTGAGAAGATGACCTTTATTCGGGCAAAATGCAGGTTTTTTTCCTCCCGTTAATCCATCACAACTATGGAGTCATTTATTCAGCTGAAGTCGACCAGTCATGTTACTCTGGGGCCACCGTGGCTGCAGTGAACGGTGGCCTCCGACCGAGACGTCCCCATATCCTCGGTTTCAAACCAGCTGCACAGAAGCTCCCTGCAAATATCCATGCAGGAACTTCAGGGCCTCCGCGTTCAGACTAGTGTTCAGCATCGAGGGAACCTGCGGAAAAAACGAACAAAAGGAGGCGACATTTGCTCAATTTTCATTCTGGAAGAATTTTGGAACACATTAGCTATTTGTTACGTTCTCATTCCAGATTTTCTACATGTTTTTCATGTAGAAACTTTGGATGGATCTGAACTTACCCTTCCAGGACAGGCAGTAGAAAGCTTGTGGAGCGACTGGGCCAGCAGGATTTTGGGGTTTCCGACTGCATCTCCGATCGGGTCGTGTTCCTTCCTCCCAGCAAAGGCCAGCTGCGAGAAGGCCGTCTGGTAGCCGGGCGTGTCTTCTATGTCTATGAAATGCTCGTCGTCTGGGATGCTGTCGTCTTCTGGCAACTCAAACAGACCAATCAGAGCCTGGAGCAGCGGGGTCCTGAGGAGAGAATCGGCTTCAACTCCAAATTCATCTTTTTGACAGTCAAATGAGCCATTTTTCTTGGAATCTGCCTTTAATGCAGAACCAGGAAGTTCATTAGAAGCCAATTATAACTGTGACCATGTCTGGTGTTCATTATGGACAGGCTGAGCCCGTCAGCGTTTCTCTGGTTCTTACCAGAGCTTGGTGTACTCTGTGTCCATCATGGCCGGACACTCTGTGAGGATCTTTGTGATGCCGACGGCGCAGATCTTCTTCTCAACAGTTCCAGACACTTTCTGAACCTCTGGAATAATGATTTTCTCCAACACCATCCCAAACATCCTGCAGTTCAAACAGGTTAAAAGAGTTTGACACAAAAACAGAGAGACTCAGTAAAAACGTGTAGACCAAAAAAAAAAAAAAGCATAACATTTACTAGTAAAAGACAGTAAAAGAGATTCATAGACGGCAGATATTACTATGACATAATCAAGACAAAGTGAAAGTTATCCAATTAATACTGACACAAAAAGCTTTTTGATGTATTGTATGAGGGTAATTAAATATTGGCTCAGCTGTAAAGTGACAAACTCTTAGAAACGCAAACAAAAAGATGAGTACGTACTTTGGCTGGATGCTGTCAAAAATCTCCTGAAGAGCAATCGCTCCGTATTTGACACAATATAAGTTGATGAACACTAAGAAACCTTTGACACAGAAAAAAGAAAAACATGAGCTTTTAAGCCGTTTGGGTCAATATCCCTGATTGGAAAAATGAACTGCATTTAAAATCTAGCTACAAGACTGACCTTCATCCACTTGCACTTATACAGGCATGACAGAAATGTTAAATGTAGGTTTTCAGACCTATGCATATAGTTTAGTTGTCTTTATATTTCAGTTTTTATACCAGTAGTTGTCATGAGCATCCCCATTTCTTCAGTGAACCGTAGCATTTTGTGTTTTGGTTTGGTAAAACAAACATGTACTATTTACCCT
Organism: Poecilia latipinna; assembly: GCF_001443285.1. Classification (NCBI taxonomy): domain Eukaryota; kingdom Metazoa; phylum Chordata; class Actinopteri; order Cyprinodontiformes; family Poeciliidae; genus Poecilia; species Poecilia latipinna. Next base: position 223,213 of record NW_015112640.1, on the reverse strand, counting down.
TAAATCCTTAAATCCCAAAACGGTTCATCTCATAAAACTACAAAAAAAAAAAAAAAAAAAAAAAAATTGTAAAACAAGACAATAAAGTAGCGCCACTCTTTATATAACTGCCAAGACCTATGGAAATCGTTTTTCGTTGCTTTGCATTTTGCATGATTATAGAATAATGCTCTATAAGGACAGCGTGTGATGAATCTCTGCTGCTCCTGCAAATCCAGGGTTTCCCCCAGAAAACTTGCTAAGCCCGGTGGTCGGGCCGTCGAGGCGGTCCCCCGTGTTTTGTTTTAAAAGATGTTAAGTTGATAGGAAATGCAAAAGTATTACTGTGTAATTATATGTTACGGGAAAAGATCTCCA
>NW_015112640.1:217433-220232 GCF_001443285.1 Poecilia latipinna | reverse complement strand
CTAAATAAATAGATTAAAGATACAAGTCTTATTTCCTTTTCATAATTTTCCACAAACAAGTAAGTTGGTCCTTAAAAATCAACTTACATGTTTCTTGATAGCCAAAAAATTGACTTCTTCAGGGTTTCCCCCAGAAAACTTGCTAAGACCGGTGGTTGGGGCGTCGAGGCGGTCCACCTGCGGTCTACCATGTTTTTGTATTAAAAGATGTTAAGTTGACAGAAAATATTAAAGTATTACTGTGTAATTATATGTTACAGGAAAACATCTCCAGTGAAGTGCCATTTAAACACACAACTAGTCTAAAAACAACAAATTTGCACTTCTGTTTAATCCAAATTAAGTCAGCTCCATCAGACCCCCAAGAGCTTCAGGGGCCCCATAAACGTTAATATTTTAAAACAGACCACAGATACATAAATGTAACACTTGTTTATTGAGATGATCAATGCTGTTAAATTTGATTCAATTGTTTAGGCATAGATAAATCAAATTATTTTAAATTGTTTAACATTTAAATACAAGATTTTAAGGAGCGGACAAGTTTACTTTGTAAAACTTCAAAGAACAATATTCATAGTTAGATTGTTTTGTTACCATAGCAACAATGTGATGCTATGAGTTTAATCTTTGAATTTACAAATCCAAATTAGTAAACTGCGATTATAACTTATTGCTTTTTAGGCTGGCCAGTTAAACTACTCCCTTCTCCCATATTTCACCAACTCTAACACAGAAGCTGTTGGAGGTGCTGATGATTGTAGCAGCTAGAGGGGCCCCTAGTTAAAGTCTGCTCAAGGCCTCATGCAGGCTTGGACCGGCCCTGCACAATGAGTAAATCCGCTGCACTGCACAGAGATGCGCAACAAACGGGAGATTTGGCTTTAGTAGTTGTTCCATTTCGTGTCTGTTGAGTTTTTAATCGTCACAGAAACTATTCTGGTTGGTCGAGTTTATGGGACTCGACCGTGCCTGACGGTCACGAGTTTCTCAGATCTCCGTGCGGCCGCGCGTATTAACTCTAAGTAGACAACGCATTTGATATGGTTTGATGCATCGTGTAACCGGAAAAATAATATTAAAAATAATAAAATAATATAAAATCAGCGTGATGCGTGACTCCGAGGAGAGCGCGAAAGCTCCTCACCAGGCTGAACCTGCATGATGAGGTTAGCGCTGCTCGTTATCCACAAACTCTCCGGCCAACCGGGACCACAGACATAAACTTTACAGGGAAGACAGACACAGAGCCACACGCTGGGCAGCGTGTTGAGATGTAAACACCGCATATAATTGTTCGTTCACAAAGATAAATCATTCTCACCGCTCCCTCCACAACGCGCCTCTGAATTCGCTACAAGTTATTCCTGCGGTTCACATTGAGCTGCGCAACCAGAGCTAACGCGGCGGGTTTTAAACTCTTACCTAGAGTTCTCCAAAGGATCATAATTCCTCACTAAGTTTATGTAAATATCCATACAGGTCAGCCTGTGTCCAGTTTGAGTCAAAGTAGGTGCGCGCGTTCCCGCTGAGGTAAAGTAGCGGCAGCGCGCAAGGCAAAGCGCAGAAGCGCCAGCTGTGTGATTGGTCTGCGCTGTCGGATTTAAATACATAAACTATAAACCTATCCATTATAAACCTATCCTTAAGGATAAATCTGCTCTGCTAGTGAAATGCTCAGAGCAACAGAGACGCAAAAAAAAAGTGTTTTTTTGGGGGGGGTTTTCTCCTCGAAAAGTAAACAAGCAACGTTTAGCCTGGCGGCGAGGCTAGTAAAGCATGGCGGGCCGCCAGGCTTATAATACACTGGGGGAAACCCTGTTCTTCCTTTTGGAAAAGCTTTGAAAGCCGTGTCAGGTGGGGAAGAACATCTGCCTGGAGATGGATGGCAGCTACAAACCTGTATGTCGCACAGTATGTATAAAGGCCCCTTGCTCCAGGGTCCTTTTTCTCTGCCTCCTCAGCAAGAGCTTTCCAGTACAGCTGCAAGATTTCTCTGAAGAGTTGATATAACTCTGTCTTGGGACAGCCATCTTGTGTCCTTCACCTCCTGATGTGCAAAGGACAGATAGATTCAGAGAGAATTGTGTGGAAAATTATCCTACACATAGTTTTTTAAACATTGATAAATTCAAGACAGGGAATTTAGCCCATTTTTGCAAACAGTGACGTCTGAAATATTTAGGAAAAATTAAGATTGCTTACAGTTATTTTTAGGCTGTCCACTTGTAGAACACTGGAATCTGCTTTCAGAACGGCTGTGTGATTGGCACTGTTTCTAAAATAAATGTGCAGATCTTGAAGGTGCCCTCTGAACGTCTTCATGAATGGAACATTGTCTGCAGCACCTTTGCAAGCAAGAGCAAGGCGTTGTGCTGCGCAGTGCACAGGAACTAACTGTGGCCAGGAGCCTGTCAGCTGTTTGGCAACACCATTCTGGCGCCCTTAATAGACATTACAGGTACTTAGAGACAAATAGAAACTATAACTCAAATTATACTTGGATTTTAGTTCTTGCCTGTCATCACAGCAGCGCCATCTGTCCCCAAACCAAAAATCCGATCTGTTGGTATGGCTTTGACTGAGATCACCTCACGGATGGCCTCTGCAATTGTATCTGCCCTCCCATCATTTAGCGGCACCATGTCAAGAAATTGACAGAAAAGCTGACCTTCTCTGTCTAAATACCTAAAAAATGTTAAGATTATTTTTCTTTCATCTAGAACAAGATTTCTACGGAGCCCCTAAGGGGACATGGAGAAAAAAAAAGGAAAGAAATCCCGACTTATTATCGCGAGA
>NW_015112640.1:165992-214644 GCF_001443285.1 Poecilia latipinna | reverse complement strand
TGCTCTGCTAGTGAAATGCTAAGAGCAAAAGAGACGCTTGAAGCCCGGTTTTAAAAAACAACAAAATAAAAATAAAAAACGATTTTTTTTTTCTCCTTTCCTAGAAACGTAAACAAGCAACACTTAGCCTGGCGGCGGGGCTAGTAAAGCATGGCGGGCCGCCAGGCTTATAATACACTGGGGGAAACCCTGAAATCACATCTATTATTTTAGATCAACAACAAATCTCCCCTACTACACTCTGCACAATAAGGACGATCTTAAAATATAATAACTTAAAGCAAATCCTGGCCAAGTTGAAAAAAATTAACGTTTTTCAATGCTTATTAGATTGTGAATAATACCAAAAAAAAAGTCAAAAGAGTGCTAAAAAAACTGTTAATAAAAAGATTGTACTAACTTTTGATAAACTTTGTAGTTTTAGAGCTCTGGAGTCGCTGGAAGAGCAAAATGAAGATCTGTTTCCTGTACTGAGTAATCGACTCGCTGGTGAAGCAACACAAAAAAGAACATTTAGTTTAGTATAGATATTAATTTGGCAATACTTTATTGATTAAAAGCTGCTAAAGGAAATGCGAAGAACTCACGGGGGCATGTTCTCTATGATGCTGTTGAGAAGGTAAAAGCCTTGATGGTCGTTGGCTTTGGAAGCAATGAGCTTCTGGAAAACTCCAAGCAAGCCGGGCTGGGAGGGAAAGAAACGGGAGAATAAATGCATTTACACATGGAGAAAGGGAAATGAATAATCCACGTTTTAAAAAATAAAACATTATAGCAGCAGCATCCATCACTTTCATTGTAGTCGAGCATGACGGCAAGAGCAATTGGAAGCTCCTGTATTCATTACATCACAAAAAACATTTGATTGACTTACAATTTTATCAGCAGCAGAAGCAGCAATAGAGGCTCCTCCCTTCTCAAGAAAAGCTTGCAGCAGACGCACAAGAGGAGGGATGTTCCCCGTGCGTTCCCACAGGATGGGCTGCAGCAGGTGGGGGAACAGAGCCATGTAGGAAGCAGGAATAGAGTTGGAGTGGATCTCCAGGAGGAGAGACATCACCTGGAACACATACGGAAGAAACTCTGCAAAACAAAACAGAGCACAGTCCGTCGACTTGCTTCATGAACACGTCAAGAGGTTTGTAGGTTGTTTTTTTTTTTAAATTTCCCTCAGAAGCCGGACCCAAAATGTACCTTGGACGTCGTTCTGAAGGATTTCTGTGAAGACGGGGAAGAGTGCTTCCTCGAAGCTGCTGACGGTGGTCGGGTTGGCCTTGCAGGTGATCCGCACAGACAGGCACAGAGACTCGAACAGGTAGTGGTTAAAGTGAGGCTTGCTGGGATTCTGGGAGAAAGTAAAACATCTATGTGAATGAATATACCTCGCAATGGAACTATGACTATTCTAGATCAATACAATAGTTACCTTGCTGACTAAGAGCAACTTGTGAGTGAGCTGGCCAATCAGAGTGGGAATGTAAGGAACGATGGCCTCCTGCAGCAGGGAGAAGCTGCGCATGATGGCTTAGGGGGTAAAGGGAAAAATCTCAATTTGCAACTAACTTTTAACTTAAAAGATTGGTAAATAAAAACAAATATTACCTTTCATGATGTACTCGTTTTCTGCAGAACCTGGAAGAGTGAGTGCTTTGAACAGGTTGGTGAGCAGCTGTTCAGTAAAAGGCGCCATCTCTGCTGAAGTGATCCTGAAAACAGATGATCATGAATAAATACTGAATTCCCGGAGAAATCTCTCGGTAGAGCTGCTTCAGGAAACGACACACTGAAGCCAGGCAGCATAATTCATTAGTTTTGGGATATTTAGACGTCTGTGCAGGAAAACCATAGTCATCTAAAGCCTGACAAACACAAACAAGTTTTCAGAATAAACCTCGACTGACACTCACAGTGTTGCATTGTTGGGGCCTCTCATTGTGAACAGCCTCTCCAAAGCGTGAGCAGCGTAAGTGTGTTCGACTGTGCTCTCCGCCTGCAGATGCGTTATGAGGAGAGGAACTGCCTGCAGTAACTGCTCCTTAGGAAGCTGAAGAGAGAAAAACAAGACGAGCCGTTAGTGAGAAATTAACTTTTAATGTCAAACATTAAACAAGTTCAGGAGGAAAAAAAAAACAAACCTTACCTTACTTCTGAAAATCATAACATACTTGATCGCGTCTGCTTTCAGCACTGGGAACTCATTAACTATAATGAGATTATAAGCATAAAACAGTTTATCAAACAGCTCTGTTTTATGTTTTCAGATTCGATTATGTCAGTAATGGTTTCTGCAGCCATGAAACTTCAGAGAAACTACAAAGTCGTCCGAGTTAAGGATGGGATGTTCGCATCATTCAGCTCAATGGTGGAAAAATACTTGTGAGACAAGAGTCTCTGTTACTAGAGTGCCACTATGCTGCAACTTTGGACGCATGCAGTCAAGCTTTCTTGTGGAAAGTTGTTAGATGAGAACAAAGCAGTGCAACAGATCGACTTTACAGTAATGCTACGTTACACTTTGTAGACTCTCTGTAGTTTACAAGCTCCTATAAACCTGCTGGGTTAGCTTTTCTTATTTTACGTGCTTTCCTCCCCCAACAAGTATTTCCCTTAAGGACTTTAGGCTGTCCATTACAACTTCACATCTATACGTAGGAAATAGATTATTAGTATTAACTGCATACAAACCAAGAAAAGTCTTACCATTGGATGATTTTAAATCTGGGAGAATATGGTTCACAAAGAATTCAGTCAGATTCACCAGTTCGTTGGCTTGTGTTATACCATGCTGTTAAAAAACAAAAAATCAATCAAATAAATAAAAATATGATTCACCCTTTACACCTATAAAGGGCCCCCCCAACACATTTCAGGTTTTAGACGTGAACCCACCTTCTGTGTCTGGGCTTTGGAGGCCAGCGATGTCACCAGGTAGATGGCTGCGTCTTTGTGCTTCCAGTTCTGTCCGGGGTTCTTGGCATATTCTGACAGCATCGAGTTCACATAGCCAGAGAAGATGGCCGTGACCGGCCCCTCGAAGAACTTACAGAGACCCCTCACCAAGTCGCATGCAGCCCTGCGACGGGTGTCGATGTCTGAGGAGAGAGAGAGAGAGAGAAAAAAAAAGTGACAATGCAGATTTCCGTAAAGAAATCAAAGTATAAAAACAAACTGTTTTAACAACGTCTAGTAAAGATAGCACATGCTGGCCTCAAACAGTACAGATACATTCACAGGGATACAACTCCCCATGAATAGCTGAAGTTAAGAAATATTTCAGACCCCTGAATAAGACAAAATGCTTGTAACTGCATATATACACCAAATATACGTTAATACACATTAATACCCACAATATAATCCATCTTAAGACTACTAGGAAAGATATTATGCACAATCTTCCTCATCTCTGCTCTTAGGATGCAACCAATCAATGCCAAGGTAAACAAATGTTGCTCCTGGATTGGCTGCTTTGGAAACACCACCCAATAGATATTTGCATTTTCTGTTATCTCTACAACAGACAACTCTCCGGTGAAAAATAAAAAAGGCCAGGGTCCACTGCTCACCTTCAGTCACACAAAGACATGACTTTAATGAAGAGAATCTCAGAATAAGAGTGTTCGGTATGTTTATATTTCCATTAAGACAATTCATTTTAAAAATGTGATTTAAACCAGATTTACCAGATCCTTCAAGATCTCTCCGAATGTATTCCTCTGAGTTATCTTCAAAAGCCTCCTCATCTGCACCTGAAGACAGACAGGAGACGGCAGTCTGGTCAGCGCCACATCAGCACAGATCCAGGCCAGAATCCAAGGCAGCAGATGTCATCTGAGCACCTACTTCTGAACTCCATGTTGGGCACAATGACCTTCTCACAAATGCTGGTGAGCGTATTCTGGTCCTCGAATAGATGCTTGTAATGCGGCCTTTCACACACGGACGCTAAAAACTGAATAGCATTGCTAACAAGCTGCAAGGAAATCGCATATATTATTGTTTGTGCACGAACAGAGAGTGAAAAATTCACATATGCATGTACAGGTAGTGTAATCGAGAGCCCAGCAGTCTCACCAGGTCATATTTGACTTCCTGGCCGGTGGAGACCAGAAGGTTCCAGATAGCAGTAACAAAGCGTGGCAGGTACGGCTGAAATTCCTCGTCGTACTTTTGAGCGTAAAGAGCCGCGTTGTCACAGATCTGAGACTTCAGCAGCTCCAGGAGACCGGCCTCCTCCTCATCCTAAGTGTTGGGAGGCAAATTAAATAAATATATGAAGGTTTGACCAAAACAGAGCTTTTTAAAATCTTAAGTTTACGGCCGTATAACAGAGAGGACAACACACATCTGTTTGTAAAAGCTTATTGTCCAGAGTCAGAAGGCCGTGGAAATTGGTCATCCAGGTTTCCATGTTGTCCTCAAAGAACTCTGGAAGGTCCTGTTAGAATAACATGGAGGACATTAATAGCATGCAGAGGACCTGTGTCATTTTCACATTACGTACAATTAAAGAAAGCATAGAAATAAACTACAGTAGCTTGGAAAAACATTCACACCATTTCAAATTTTCTCACATTTTGTCATGCAACAAGGTAATGCTTTTGTTCCTTATTGGGATTTTAAATTATAGACACAAAGTAGTGCAAAATTGTAAGTGTGAAGTAAAGCGATACACAGTGTATTTATTTATTAATCCAAAACTTTTGGCATTTCTATTCAGTCACAAGAGGCGAGACAGAGTGACGACTCAACACACAGCTAGACGTATAATAAATTTGCTTAAATGAAAGTGTATTAACATCTTAGAAAGGCCTAGAATCTAAATTCAATTTAGGTTCTATGGCAAGACTAGAAAATTGCAGAAAGTCCGATGTTCTCTCTCCAGTGACAGATTTTGATGTTTTTTTGCAAAGAAGAATGGAGAACATTTTCAGACAGCTGAAACTGGTTCTATGAAATAGTGACTACAATTTCTTGTTCTCCTACTTCCTACTTTGTTTGTCCATCACATAGAATCCCAATAAGACTGCATTGAAATGTGATTGGAACATAGCAAAATGCAAAAAATAAGACTGTTGAGGCACTAGATTTTTATTTAAGAACAAGAAATTAATTTTATGTTTAAAACATGAAATTTTAAAGGCAGAAATGCCATTTTCTGTGTTTAAGAGACAAATAGCTCTAGAAAAACACTAAAGTTATTAAACAAGTCAAAGCAAAAAAAAAAAAAAAAAAAAAAAAAACTGACCTGAAAGTTAAGACTGTAGAAAAGCTTTGAAATGAGTGTTAGGGACGAGAAGAGGACCTTCAGGGCGTTGGCATCGTTGGCGTGAGTTTGACACAACTCGATGGTGGCCTGGAACAATCAAACAGACGCGTTTGTGAACTCCTGACTACAAAGTATTTTATTTTAACTTTGGAAAACAGAAGCAGCCTGTTTGTAAGAATCAGAAAAGCAGTGAGGTTGCAAACCTTGAAGAGCTCCGTCAGAGGAAGGGCAAACGTGTCCAGTACGAGTTTAATCTCGGTCCAAAGCTCGTTGGACTTAAACTCGTGGCGGTACCTTGGCAGCGAAAACAGTTTCTTTTTACTTTTCCAAGCAGAAATCGTCTCCACTTGAAACTTTACATTTAGGAAGTGAAGGGTTTACCTCTTGAAGAGGGAATGTGCGGTACGGAGAACGCCGTTGATGATGTGGAAGTCTCCGCTTCTGAAGCGGGTCACCATCTCTGTCAGAAGGTCCGGCCATTTCTGAGGAAAGTCTTCTCTTCCTATGATGCTGATGGCGTCACTCAGCTGCATCCGGTACATCAAGCACAAAAACAACGGTAACACAAATCACTGCAGATGTTCGGATTAGATTAGATTGTCAAGTTAAGGCAACAGGCGATCATTTTACCTGTTTCTGGATCTGCTCTGGGCTGCTCAGCATCAGATTTACAATGTTCGCTTTGATCGCTGTTCGGTCGGCGTCTGAGATTTTGTTTGGTTCGTCTTCAACCTTGGAGAAACAAATCGAATTACTTTATTCACCAATAACTGCAAAGAAATGTTGTGAACTACATGTTGTAATGGGTATTAAACGGTGTAGGTAAAAGACTGCATGTATATTTTTGAGACTGCTTACAGATTCTATAAAACCGTGCGGTGGAAAAATAATTATACAGGCAACAAACTGAACTTTTCTGTAATTTTATTGCACAGGCGATGTACAACTTATACAACTAATGAAAACATGCTGCTGCCCGCCACTCAAATGGAGATTTTCCACGTCACAGAGACTTATATTTTTACTCTGACTGCTGACACCAAAGGGACCTCAGATTGTTTCTGTCACACCAGAGACATTAGCACTCTAGAGCCCTGTTATGGCTTTAGAAAGTTCTGTTACGAAACAACAAACGGGCTGTTTTAATACTCAAGCAGCTGAGCTGACTCACAATTCTCCAGTTTCTTTTTATGTAGTTCTTGAAGGTAACAGCAGCACAGACACGGATCACGTTGTCTTGAGATTTCTCCAGCAAAGTGAGAAGTAACAAGGGGTAGTTCTGGTTTCCTTCCACCGACTCGAGAAACTTTTCAGCTGAGAAAACGAAAAAAAAAAAAGAAAAAAAAAAAAAAAAAAATCAGGTGGTATGACAAAGCACTTACGTCAATATCTATTGTGGTTCATACAGGAAAAATAAAATAAAAAACATCAAGTAAATACTTCACAAGAGTATCCCCACTCCCTCCAACATCACTTTATAATACCAAAAGGTCAGTGAAAGACGACCTACCTGGACGCCTGACTGTTGGATCTGGGTCCAATGTTTTCCTCAAAAACTCTGTCAGGGTTTGCAGGTTAGCATCATTCAGCTCCATGCTTACAGCTAACGGCAAAAAAGACTTAAATTACATAAAGATAGACCATATACTAACTAAAACACACTACATTTTAAACACTAAAATACATACTAAAAACATGCACTTCATTAGACTAATACTGTCATTACAATGCAGCCTGTAGATGAAAGGTCATTTGAAGTCAGCTTTCACTATTGTACTATTTTTTTATGCAAGATAACTTGAAAATAGGAGAATGTAAATCTCAAGTTATCAGCCTGTTTGCTCATTCAGAGAATTGTGAATTTAATCAGTTTTTTTTTTTTACATGGAAGACAAGCTTCTCATTTCTTGAATATTTCTCCTGTACATTTTTTTATTAAGGCGAAAACTGTAAACACTTAGTTGATGGAGTATTACAAACAGGGCAAGTCTATATAACAGCATATTTACCAACTGCCAATGTAGTAGTGTGAAAACACACAATGCAAAAAAATAAAAAAATTTAAAAAAAGCAAGGATTTACTGGAAATAAGCAGAGGAACCAGTCTTAAAATATTTTGTTAATGTAATTTTTAAGTGAAGGCTCATATTGATTATTAAATGCTTCATAATATACTAGGGTAGTTCAAATCATCTTTTGTCATGTTGGTAAGTAAGATGTTTATGTCATTTTAATAGGAATTTGGTTTATTGCAACCTTAATTGTTATATAGATGGTATTTTCATTTCGGTAACATGTAGAATGGACAGAACAAATATGCATGGTGTGACGTCTGGGTGCACAGGACCTAAAACAGTCTGCAAATGTTTGACGCATGCAAATACTAAAATAGTGCAAAATGAAGCGAGCAGTGTTTGCTTCATCAATCTGTCAATATTGAACAGAACTGATAAAATGCTCTGGAATTCCATATTTATTCGTTACTTTTTCGGCGGAAGAGAGGGAATTTGGAAATGTTTATTTTTACAAAACTCCTGCAGTGTCAAATCTGTTATGTGCACCGGCGTGTAAAGTTGAAACATGTAGTTCCCTGTTCAAAATGAGTTCAGCTGCTTAATGATGTTATTCTCGTCTTGCATTGCGGGTCCTTTATGTGTTATTTCCACAGCTGACAATCTGACAAAATTTCTGTTCCGCTCATACAGTGTTAAAATATTAGCTAACCTGCTAAATGTTCTGAGTTTGAATATAAGCACATGGCCTTCTGGGTGTCCCAAATACAGGGTCGAATGCAATGTTCAATTGTGTCTTAATGGTGTACCTTTTAAAGGTCGTAGTGCAAGCATATAATAAAACATTATCATTTAAACCGGTGTGGAAATCCAAACTTCAGTGACCAGAATCTCCTACAGCTGCCAGTCACCCAGCTAATATTAGCTGTAGCGTGCTAATGTACAGGCTGCTAACGATAAAGTTAGCTAATTCCATCAGCAAATATTAACTTCTCAGCCATCTTCGGAAGACCAGGACGAATCACTGAAACCTTATCCTAACATATTTCTGGGCTGGTGAAATACCGGGATATCTTACCGTTACAGAACTTTACCAAGCAAGGATGGAACCTAAAGCCACCACAGACCGTCTAGACGTGCTCGCAGCTTTCAAACGTAACTGCGCGGCCAATGACGCGCAAGCGCAAACGTGAAGTCAAGAGTAATGGAAATTTTGACTCTTTTCTGTGATCCGAGTCATTTGGCTCGAATCATCAAAAAGATCCGGCTCTTTAAACTCCTAAACGGCTCTTCCCTTAATGTTCCCAGCGCTACAAATTCAGCATAGCTCAGTTATAAAAATGCATTCAAATAATGTTGGTTAGTTACTCTAAAACATTCTATGTGAATACATTTCATTAATTTCATTTTACAAAATGTGAAATTTTGAATCAGGATTGCACAGAATATAAGCAAGCCTGAATCACATTCTTTAAAGCATTTAAAGAATACAAAATTAGTTTAGAAAACATAATGTATTTTGTCTTAGCATAGTGCTGTTTCTTGCAAGGTTAAATTAGAATGAAGATTTTGTATTTAGTGGTTTACCTCAGTCCACAACATGGCAGTGTTTGTAAATCTTCAATGAAATTTACAGGCCTTTGACAGCACTTTCCTGTCCTTTCCTTATAGTACCCAGTTCTGCTTATTAATTTGATGATTTAACAGTGTCTAATCACACCTAGGTTGTGACGCAGTAAGCCCAGTAAAAAAGTATTTTGACCATTATATTCATGTAAAAGAGATAGAAAATAAAGCTGACTTGATCACAGACATCAATACTGATAATTATGTTAATTATGTTAGCAAAAATAATAGTACTTGTATTATTTAATTTACTAGTGTTGTAAATTAAAACCCAGTCTGAACTCCTCACATTTTTATTGTGAAATTATGACATGATAACCTTCATCACAGATGAACAGTATTCATGATATACTTTGAATGAAATGAAATACAAAATGAAAAACAACAAAGCAGCTTCAACACAGAAGGCATATGTTATGAACACAAACATTACTTTTTTATATAACAACATAAAGACCTTTAGTGAGCTTAAACCTTCTGTTACACAGTTTTAGGAACAGAGGCTCACAACATCCACATGCTACTGGTTGTGCATCTGACGGATGTTAAGGGTGTCGCGCATCATCAGGTCACGAAGCCGCCAAAGTGCATCTGCCATGGTCTTGTGCGCCCCCTTGCTCTTCAACCAGTGGGACGGTAGTCTGCTTTCTTGCTCTTTTGTCAGGCGCACGTCTTGTTTTTTTACTTAAAACACAGGAAAAGCATGGAAGAGGAAAACAGAAATTACTTTACCGACCCATCACAAAATATGAAAAAGAAATATTAATCCAATTAGAGGTCAAACATTCGAAATCCAAATTTTTATATGTGTGCAGTGTGTACAGGAAGGGATCACATGAAGGCTTTTGCCATCACTACTAAATGTATTTTTAAACATCGACCATCAACATCTTTTAAAAAGTACCTGTGAGAGCGTGGTCCCATTTGCTGACAGTGGAAGATTCTGCATTGAGACCCTCGATGTATTTGAGGTAGGCCTCTGAGTGCAGCAGCCGCTGAGATTTGGCAGGGGGAGACACAAACACTGGAGTGGAGGGCTGGTGGAGAGCTGGTTGGCCCGGATGGCTTTGTCCTGGGTATGGAGGCGGAGCCTGCTGTCCAGAGCCCAAACCCACCTAATGAAAACAAATGAAGCATACGCACTGTGCCTTCCAAAAACACTCATATTCCTTGAATGTGAATAATACGTTTTGTTACATCACAACCACAAACCTCAATGCATTTTACTGGGTTTTTATGAGACAGAAAAACACATAATTATAAAGTGGAAGCAAAGGAATACTTGGTTTTCAATATTTTCTTATAAATAAAATTCTGGAAATTAAAGCTGCACAACATATTGATTCACAATCTTCTAGGTTTGCAGTATTACTCTTGTAAAGAACTGCTTGGATGCAATATTTAGTTGGATATTTCAAGTCATATTGCGCATGCCTATACTATATGTGGCCAGTTGGATGGTCTGTAACTGTGTAACTACCTCTGATGTACATTTTAATGGCTAAGATGCTAAAGTTCACAGAATATAGTGGGGAATTTGCAATGAAGAAATGAGTCAAAACAATGTTTGTTCATTTTAAGTGATACAGTCATCGCAATATTCAGCCACGGGTTCGAAACTACATGTTTTCCTGATGTCATAAAAAGGATGGAACCTATCAAAAATACATGACACTAACAACTTATGAAATGAAACATGAAAGTATCTTTGTAAGCCATAAAATATGAAATGCACAATACTCTATTAAGAGCAGATGTACACCAGATCAACAGGCTTTAAAAAAATTGTTTTTTATTGGTTTTCAATCGCTTCAACAGAGCCAAAATGATTACCTGCGATCCATGCATGTTTCCTGCTGCTGATCCAATTCCCAGGCCGTTAACACCTGTGAGGATATTCAACACCATAATCATGATCACACATTGGAGGATGCCTATTATTTCCAATACCAATTCAAAACACATTATAAATGAACTGCGATTGTTCTGATTTGACTTAAAACACAGGAATTATAATTATATAAAATCTTGTTGCAGAAATGTGCTACACACATAAACTTGACCTCATAAGAAGTGATCTTTGGCAGGTTCACATTTTGGTTGTCCAGCTAAAACTGTTTGTTTTTACCTAAAATAAATAAATACTGAATAACAACCCAACCTCAAAATGAGGCCGACAAGTCACCAAAGAGGGAATCTCAGCCTAGTGACACAGGTAGCCCCTCCAGCGAGTCAGATTGGTAGACAGGAAGCAACTGCGTGGCAAATGGAGGGGTGGCTATGACGGCACTCTTACCGAAGAACGGCATTCCACGGAAGCCAGGCATAGCGGGCAGGAGACGTTGGGGAAAGACAGGCATCCCCATGTGATGTGGCGGTATACCAGCCAAACTAACCATGCCTTCAACATGGTCCATCTTAGCTGTCCTATATACACCCATCACACCTTCTCAGGAGGGGACAGTGCCAACACAAGACAACAACATGCATCAGTCAAACATGCACTCACTACCAAGCATGCATTAACAAGCTGATAAGCTGTCAACTTGGTGATCAAGCTGTAATGACAACAAAGTGCAAACAGAAAAGGAAAACTATGTGAAGCACATGCATTACAATGAAGCCAGGTTGACACATAATGAATATTATGTATGTTACCACTTGTAGGTTCCTATGAATGAAGTGGTAAAATGCAGGAGCCAATGTAAAATTAAACCACAACGCACTGACATGAGGTGGTAAAGACACAAACAAGCAGGAGACGTTAGCAGTTTAGCTTCTCATTCCCGTCTTTCAGGGGACAGTGGGCATCCATCTGCATCCATGAGGGGTTACCTGACACAGGCGTCATGCTGGGATTTAGTATCCCCATGGGGGTTGGGGCAGGCACTACCCCCATCAGGGCCCCTACTGGGGTACCTGCTCTTGGGGACGTCTGATGATGGCCCCTCTCGCGCTCCTGTTGTTCAGCCACTTTAGCTGCTCGCTCTGCAGAACAAAGAGGTTAAAGGTTCAAAGTCAATGCAAAAAATGAGTGCAGCACCCTGCAAATGTACTCACAGCAATACATTGAAGTTTTCAGTACTAATTTGACAAAATGTGAAAAGGTTTAACGCCCATGAATGCATCTGCAAAATGCCCAAAATGAATAATCTATACCTTCATACTCTGCTTTCCTGGAGCTGTCCAGGTTCCTCCACTCTGTGCCAACAAGACGGCTCAAATCCCCAAAGGAGAAATCCGGGTGCTGAGCTTTGATGACCGCTCGCATCTCGCTACTGAACAGGATGTAGCCACTCATGTTGATTTTCCGCTTCGAAGCTTCTTTCTTTGCAAGCCCCTTCATGGATTTAGGAGTCGACTGTAACCAGACATGCAAATGCAAGATCTGACAATGTGCACGTTTTGAAAGACAAGCAATCAACCACTATTCAATCAAATACAGTCTTCCTGACCTGTGGAGGGGTGTATGACATCATGTCCATGTCACTGTTCATGGAGGATTGCATCTGAGGAAGGGAATGATCCCCCAGCTCCCCATCATCATCCCCAAGATCTTCCAGCTCTTCATCAGTCATATCAGCAAACTTGGCTTCAAGTTCCTCAATTTTCCTGTCCAGCAGAGGAGATGGTTCTTTCTGGGGAACTATCAGCTTCCTGACAACGGAAAACGAACAAAACTCACTTCATCACTCTGACACACGTTTCATAACTCGCTTTTCCTTTTTCAATCTTATCATTTGTTTAAAATGAGAGTACACATCTACAAGTTTTGTCTTCATAAACAAAGAGAATAAAGACAAATAACACCAAACATATAAAGAAAAATTGGTGCCACCTTGGCTGTAAAGCTGGATCTAACGGTTCTGGACAGCAGTTTCACACTTACTTGTCATTAAGTAAACATCCTGTCACTTCCTTCTGCCTGAAACATCAATTTTAATGCTTAATAGCAGCTCTTTACCTGAAATAGTAGATTTCATCTTCCACCACCTTCCCAGAGAGAGAAAAACGCTTAAGACCCTTGAACTTCTTCATTTGCTTTTCACTCTCGATATAGCGACTCTCGCAGAGAAGAACGTTTTCTTCAGGCACTTCAGTGGGCCGACAGGACAAGTATTCTTTGAATGATGCCACAACGCACTTCCCTGTGCAATCAAAAGTTATTTAACGGCTCTGATCATCTTTGCTTCATTGGCTGTAGGACATTACATGTTGATTTGAATTCCTTGCACATTAAAAGGGTACCTGTGATGCAGGTCATGGGACAAGCCTCCTCCAAGTTGCTTAAGAACATTTCCTTCTTGTAGAACATCTTAGTCGGTTCGTGCTCCGTCTCTTCAGGATGGATAAAGATGGGGCCAAAGAAGTAGCCTGCTTCATCTCGCATCCACATTTTCTCAATTCTGGAAATAAAAAAAAAAGAGACCTTCAGAGACCTTTCTGTCAGATGGCTTCTTTTTAAAGGATTTTTTGATTCTACAAATATGGGCAATAATCAGGTTAATTGCTGTCAATTCCTCATACCAAGGAGACCGAGTAGATTTTCACAAAGGGACAGATTGTTTTTGGTAGCTTTTATTCTTTATAAATATATGAAAACAGCATTTTCTATTTGCTAAGATTAGCTTCCTTTAACAGAGCAAAACCTTTTTTTGCGGCACCGTGCTTCTCAGCAATTAGCGACAACTGAACCTTTTTAACTATAAAGCGTACTCTGGCTTTGCCGACAGAGAAATGTCATCCTTATTTTTTTCAAATTATTTTACTCTACCTGCCCACTCGGTGGCGCACCAGCCCATGAGAAGCAATGTACACACAGTCTCCCACTTTCAGCCACAGGTTGTTGTAACAGAGTTGCTCGTAGTACTGACAGCCTGGTTCTCCGTTGGTCACATCCAGTGGAACATCCTCCCTCTCCTGTGAACATTAAATGGTCCTGATGTAAAAAAAAAAAAAAAGATAAACTTATCGTTTTCACCTGAACTACAAAGCCGCTACTTACTTTGTCTATAATACCATCAGTCGTTTTGCTTTCTTCTACAACCTCTGGTGGCTTGTCATCTTGTTTGGTGACAAACATAGAAGCGACTCGGACCACCGGCAGGGGGACGTCTCTGGGAACAAATCGAACCGAGCTGAGGGGCATGGCCCACATCTTGATCTTTTTAAAGGACTTCGACTTGGCCGAGTAGCGAGACTCGCAGACGTAGACATCCTCCTGCCTGAATCCTTCTGGGGAAAGCTTGAAGTACTCCTTTAATCACAAGCATGTTCAGTGAAAACTCAAAAAGACAAAAAAAAAATTCTCAACAATATTAATTAAATGCAGACTGACACAGCAAACATATACCTTCACAAACATGACCACGCACTTCCCCAGAATTTTGCTGATAGGAGCTTTGTTGTAATAATCGCTCTTGAAGACTTCTTTCTCCAAGAATTTTCTTGTTGCTAGATGAAATGTTTCGTTTGGCCTGTAGAACCAGCAGCCGTACAGCCACTTCTCCCCTGTGTGTTTCAGAGGTTGGAGAGAGAGGCCTGGATCAGCTTTAAACATGTTAAAACAAGGATTTCAGATGCAGTGCATCTCTACATTGCCAAAGATATTAAGATAAAGAAACTCCACTCAAAATTATAGATTTTAATTTTGAGCTTTTCCCACACCTCGCAGCCAGTACAGCTTCAACTCTTCAGGGAAGGCTTTCCACAATGTTAAGAAATGTGTTTATAGGAATTTTTGAAATTCAGAAGTGTATTTTCGGGAAATTTGAAAAATTCCCCAAAACATGCGATATGCTCATCAATCTTTTCTTGCTTACATTTGCTTTCACTTTTTTTTTAACGAATCCCTAAAGATTGAGAGACCAATGTTAAGTAGTGAGAACATATTTTTCAAATTTAACAAGCTGGAATCCTAAGAACAAGCAGAGTTTGAATCAATGCATGAAATTTTACACTATGTCAAGTATTTTATTCAGGCAGTCTTTTGTAACTGTGATTTTGCACGGGTTGATATTGCAATGATAATTGCGATTTAAAATAATATTTTACACCGTATTGCCAATACTTTTCACAATACAGTGAAAAAGCAAGGGAAAAACAACAAAAAAACCCAGATAACATTAAGATTAGCTTTTATGTTTTATAATATGATGAGACTTGCCTGTATCATCTTCCCAAAGGCGTTCAATGTAAATGATATGAGGCTGGAGGTTAGGCTCTGCAGGCTCCACATAAACATAGTCTCCCACGTGGTACATGCTGTCCTTGAAGCTGCAGTCCTGACTGTACGTACGCTGAACCTGCCACGAGCCTCCAACAGTGCCCTCTCTCTTCTCTGCCTCTGCGAAAAAGAAAAAAGAAAGTTTTCATTAAAACAGCAAAACGTCCTGAAAGTTTTCATAGTGATACTGAAGAACCGGATGATGTTTCAGTGCATACCCCTTTTCTCCTCTTCTCTCTTAATTTTGTCCTCCTCAATCTCTTTGGGAAGCTTTTCCTTCTTTTCCTTTTCCACATCGCTGTGCAAGTGCTTCGAAGTGTAGCTGAGGGCAGGGGACATTAGGATCTCTCCGTTTTTACACAGCTCATCTCTGATGCGAATGAAAAACTGCTGCAGCTCCACTGCATCCTCAAAGATTTCTGAGTCAGTCCTGTAATGAATGCACGGTATAAAACCAGCTTTGGGTTTTCCTTTAAAACACAAATTAGTGGACTTGCAACAATACCTGACCTATTTAATCGTCTGGCCTTTTCCAGAACTTCAAACATGTGGTCCTGAAACACATCCAGCCTCTTGTAGCGGCCCCTCTCCACATTTTTCCTGACAATATCGAAATTGAGCGCCGGCTTCTCTGGGTTGGTGGGATCTGCAGCAGGGATCTCTGCGAGAGAATCGCTGTAGCAACGCCCTTCGTCATCTTGGTGACCGAGCACAGATACGAAGAGACTCCGGATGAGTTCCTGGATGAGGCGGGGCACGTCGGGAACGTGATTGTCCTCTCCTCCTTCCAGTTCCCGCCTCGTCTCCAACAGCACCTTGTGCAGCAGCAGAGCGTCGCGGTAAATCAAAGACTCGGGCTCGTTGTAGGTGCACGCATTGTTGAACATGAGCACCAGGTCTTCGACCAGCGCGTCCACGTCCTGGTACTTGTTAGCCAGCATGTGGCTCTTGATCTTCTCCATGTCTACAGGCTTCTTGATGGCGATGTAGTAATCGGGCAGCTCGGCACGAGATGGAAGCCGCAGGAAGATCGTGCTGAGGCGACGGCCTCGCTTATCCGTATAGTTCTTTACGGCTTCATAAAGCTCATTCAGTTTCTGCTGCAAGGGTGTCAGGTACTTGGACTTTTTCAGAGAGAGGCTGTTCTTTCCTGGAATAAAAAAAAAAAAAAAAAAAAGGGAAGATGGGGGTGAATATTTATTCAAATGTAAAATCAATGGATTACTTCATACCAAAAAGACTGAAAGACATACTTATTTTTAACTTTGGAGACATAACATCATCGTCATCAGTTGCTGGCCCAAGATCTCTGCGTCTGTCTTCCATGATCTTCTCAAGAATGTCTGCGTCATTGTAGACCTACACAAACAACAGAGAAAGGAGTCTGTGGTGTGGATTGCACTTTAGTGGTATTTTTTTAATTATGCTGATGAGAACAGGAAAAAAAAATGAGCTCCGTGTTTTGGCATTTTTAAAAATAAGAACCAACTAGAACTACTGAAAGAGAAACAATGGTTACAAGCTAAATGTTACCTGGGAGCCTTCTTCATTGTAATGCCTGGCATTGCGGAACATCAGCTTCATATCCTCCACCATCGCATCCTCAGTCATGTACTTGTCTGAGCGGATGTTGTAGTCGATGGTCCTGAGGTCCATTGGTTCCAGGATAACTTTGTAGTAATCAGGGTAGTCCTTCTTAGACGGCTTCACCATGAAGAGGTCACAGAGTCTCCGGCCGGTCCCGGCCTCTCTGGCTTCAGTAACAGAGGCCAGGAGGGCTTTCATTCGATTTTTCTTTGTGTTTTTCTTGTGGCTGCAAACCGAAAAAGGCAGCAGTGAGGAACAAAGGTCAGTTCCACAAAAAATAGGTGCAGGGTTGAATGTTTTAGAGCCAAAGTGTACCTTTTTCTTTTCGTGCTGCTGGTGTCGGACGTGGCCGAGGAGAGCATGCTGTCGCCGTCATCATCTGTTCTCTGCAAAAGCTCCTTTCTCTTCATCTAGTGAGGAAACATATTGAGATATACTGACTTGTAAAAAAAAAATACTCATACTCTTTGAACCTTTTCACATTCCAACCTCAAATTTCATTGCCATTTATTGGGGTTTGATAAGACAGACAACGTATTTGTGAAGCGGAAGGAAAACAATAATGTTTCTAATCAACTTTTTTGATGAGACACATTGCAAAAGGTCACTGAACGACTGTCCGAGCGTTCCTGCCGCCGGCCTCAGCACGTTTTCTAGGGAAACCCTGGACAAGTTCAAGGGATATTAATGCTATACTGATTGAATTCATTTGATACAAAACCTTTTTGAAACAAAACATAGCTAATACATCTGAAAATGCAGATCATTCTAAAGCATTTGAGACGATGTTCCTGCTGAGCCAGCACATCTGAATGAAAACCACGAGCAACAAAAGCTGAACTGACCTGCTGGATGTGCTGAAGCTTGAGCGCACGTTTGTAGATGGAGGAGTGGGGAACGTTGTAGCGTTTGGCATTCTCAAACATCAGCGTCAGATCGGAGTCAATATGCTCAACACTCTCGTATTCATTGTTCTTCATCTTGTTCCTGCAAAAGAAATATGGGCACCGACATATGGGGCAAAGAAATACTGTAGTGTATGTAGTGACAGAAATATAGAAGACAAAATATTTGTTGCACAAACTACAAAACAGTGGGACGGGTAACGTCTAGGTATATAAATATTTTTCTACAGTCTTATCTTCTTTCTCTACACTTATTCAGATCCAGGAAATACGGTGGTCAAATTGAAGACTTTTCCAGGCTGTGTCAAGCCCATTTCCGTGACATGCGTGTACAGACACGCAGACATGAAAACAGATCGGTATCAGTTTTGTCATACTTGATCTGATGCAGGCAGAGCGGCTGACTGATCTGCTGGTAATAATCAGGGTAGTCTTTCCTAGAGGGCAGCTGCAGGAAGGGCTCAGAGATCAGCTGGCCCTGACTGTTCCTGGCTCCCCGAACAGCTTCGTAAAGCTGGAAGATTGGGTTGCTCATGTCAATGTTCGATGTCATACTCTCTGCTTCAGATTCACCCTCATCATAGTGGACAGTCCCTGATAGATGTAGGAAGACAACAAAATATATGTCAATTACAATGATTATCACGCTGCTCAATACTGAACACCAGTGTGTAGTAGCATCACGTCGATCTGATCAGATAAATAGATACCAGAAAGTATACCCTCCTCATCACTTTCATACTGAAGAGCCATAGTGATAGCTGAGAGCCGGTCTCCCTGGATGGACCTTTTATTTCTAACAAAGAAAGAAAAAAATATAATAAACCGATGAACTCAATTAAGAACGTAACACCAACATGATTTCAAGAGTTGATACTTTACTACCTGATGCGAATACTGGACTTGATTGGCTCTCCATGTTCCATCTCAGACTTCTTTTGTGCAAAAACCTTTTTAATAGTGTTAGCATCCTGCATCCCAAAAGCAGATCACAGCTGGTTATGTCAAATGCCAGCAGCAACATGCTACGTTCACGTTACAGGTTAAAGACTTGCCTTGAAAACCTGCGAACCGGGCTCGTTGTAGGTTTTGGCGTTCTTCACCAGCAGGTCTACATCTTTAGCCATGGCGCTGACACATCGATAATTGCCCAGCTAAGATAAATATTAGATATGATTTTGTTGTCGTTAGTTGATAAATAAGGTAAAGTAAAAATAAAATAAAGTAAAAATAAAATAAAAGTAAGACATCAAATAAAACACATAACACTGAAATTATTAGATCTCTATAAGTGTACCTGGATTTTCTGAGCGATGAGTTTCAGATCTATTGGTTCTTTAATTACAGCATAGTAATCTGGATATTGCTAAATAGAAAAGAGAGAACAGCAAATCAAACCAAATTCAGACATGTTAATGCCTTCTTCCTGTCAAAAACTTTTGTTTTTTTCTTATACCATTTTGGACGGAAGCTTCTGGAAGAGCTCACTGACCAGGCGACCACTTGGCTCAGTGTAGGACACAACAGCGTCGAGGAGCTGCTCCAGAACTTCTTTCAAACAAGCTGACGCACTCTGATTACAACAATTAAGCCCAGAAAATAAAAAACAAAATACAGTTAGGAAACATATAGATGACAAAACAGTACTACCACTTTGACACTTCCATATTTTGTCACGTCAAAAAACACAAGCTTTAATGATTTGTTTTGTTTTTTTGTTTTTTTTGGTGTACTGCGTGATGTGAAGACTTGCTTCCTGATCAATGAAGCGAAAGTATTTGAGTCTCACTCCCAGGCTGCTTTCTGCCTCCTGTGGCATGACTTACCTAAAAGGCACTCGTGTTTTTTTCTCACTCATAGGACCATCTTGATAATTAGTGAGTTGCACATACACCTGTTTAAATAGATATATGGTGATAATCAGATCCGTAAGTGTCACCTCATCTTCAGTGGAACCTCCGGGGTTTTCTTGAGCATTGTATCCATCGTCATCGTCATCCTCATATTCCCCCCTTTGAATAAACTCATTCTTCGTCCGGAGGTAGACGTCCCACAGCTTGCAGGCTGCTCTGTACTCAGGACTGTCCGACTGTTTTCATTAAAAGAGAATTTAGTTTCGCAGCTCTGCCCACTATTAGTAATAGTAGCTTTGTGGGAGTTCACACCTTATAATAAGTCTTTGCATTGTTGAACAGAAGCTGGAAGTCACTGGTTAGCTGATCGACATCGTCATACTCCTCCATCTTTAATTTCTGCTGGATCTTCATCATGTCAATGGGCTGAGACACCACATGGTAGTAGTCTGGCTGATTCCTGAGTCAAAAAGGTAACATTTGCTCTATCCAGTGTTCCTACCTACATTACACTGTAAAAGTTTTAATAGGTAACTTCGTCCTCACCTTCGTTTGGGTGCTCTGATGAACAACTCACACAGCATCCGGCCATGGTCGTCCTTGTAATCTCTGATTGTGTTGTACAGCTCATGGCACACAGCAATCTGGAAAGGCAACATTTAAAACACTGAAAATTATCAGCACCCTTCACCATTATAACCCTCCTTCCTTAAATCTGTGTTGTACAACAATTTTCAAAGTTCAAAGAAAAACAGCGACTGAAATGTGTAAAATTACAGGATCCACAGTCAGAATGTTTGAGGTCCTTCTCCTCTTTCTCCCAATTGAAGACACTAACGAAGTCTGGCTATCGTCAAAATCTCCTCCACTCACACTGCTAGAAGGGGACGTCGCCCGTCTCCTTTTCAAGGCCATGACGAAGCCCTGAGAACACAAGGGTCAGTCAAGTAACAAATAGGCACAAAATCCTCTCTGAAATCAAACTATTGATAAAGTTTTTAGGCTTAAAGGACAATTACTTTGTCACACGGGGTCAAGTGGCTTTTTTCTTAATCCATTATTAGAAAAATGTACGGTAGGTTGTGTTTACTCGTAAGACCTTTGTCTGACCTTGAAGTTTATTTGGAAATCTCAAACATTTTGGTTTGATAAAAAGGCATTAACAGAAAAAAATCCATAAGATGGCAGATACTTTTTCACACCACTTTTTCATTCACTGGGGTCTCCTGTAGAATCACAGAATAAAAGACAGAAATGTTCTTTAAAATGCACTTTCAAGAAGTCAATAGTAATTTCTATAAGTTTCAAACACCATTTTTGGGGCTTGTTTGAAGGCCTTTCAAAGTTTTCTTTTTTACTTTGGTTTCTTTTTCCACTCATTTTCAGTCCAATGTGTAATAAAGGTTTTATGTCCTTTCTAAATATGGAAACTGTTTAACAAAGAGCCAATTTAAATAGGATCTCAAGGAACTGTGTTACAAACTGCCAGTCTCAAACATACAAGGCTCCAAAGAAAACATTTGAAAGACTGCAAGAAAAAAAAATGGGAGAAATAATCATTAAGTCTCCTTAAAAAAAATCACAGGAAAGTCTTTGTTAGCCTTTTCATATTAATCAGCAGACAGTTTTTTTTCTCAAATGCAACATATGCTATGATTGAAGAGATGAATATTTTCAAAATGAATATGCTGGAAAGCAACAGGGTTACCTGCAACAATTAGTCAGTAACAATGACCCTTAAAAAAGGAAAGCAGAAGATCTTTTGGTGGTAGAAAATGTTTTATTAGAAATGAAACTTCAAACCATTTTTTATGAAAATGCAATGGATGCAAGCTGACAAGCACGGCCAGAGGAAAGATGATGCATACATGCAAAAGAGCTCCCACATTCATTTGTACATGTTCCACAACATCAAGCAAAAAAAAAAAAAAAAACTCAACATCTGGTTTCTTTATATGGGAAGTGTGTGGAAGTTGAAAAAAATATTGCAGTGACAATAAAAAGCAACATTAACCATAACTCAGCTGTGTACAAGAATGATAAATTCAGAGTTGACAGTAACCGTTTTCTGCAGATCTCAAAACCTTAAAACCTGAGATCAAATTACAAACAATCACAAGAATAAATTTCATTGAAACAAATCAGCCCAAATCAAAACTACATCAGTTGATGATTTTGGACACAACAGTGAAGTTAAAAAGAAAAGGAGTGAGCTCATCCAACGTTTTTATCACAAGAATTCAGAGGAGAACACAATGGTTATTTAGTAAATTAGTATTATGGCAATTAAAATATCAGTTGTGGACATCAAAGGCTTTGAAAGTCTGCACCATCAGTCAAACTTATTATGGGCATTCATGGCACTTGAAATGCAATATCTGACTAAAAACAGCACACACTCGGAAACTGCGATGAGGATTGCAATTCAATATATTATGCTGCTTTAGTTCAAAACTTAAGAAAAGTTTGACAATATTCAAACCAACTCAGTAGGTCTGAATATTGTGAAGAGGTAAAATATTTGTTATTATTTTTTGTTGTTTTGTTTTTTATAAAGCTAAACTTTTGTTTTATTGATTCATTAAATACAAAGTGAAAAAGACTATTTCTTGTAATTTGATGATTATGGCTTACTGACAATAGGAACCCAAAATTCAATCTCTGAAAATTAGAATGCTACAGAAGATCAGTAAAGCAAGAGAGAGATTTTCAACAGAAATGTCAGCCTTCTGAAAAGTATGTGCATTTTTTATGCAGTCTATAATTGAGTGCATAGATCACATCCAATGCAGGATGTCTGTGATCAGTCTGTGATTCTGCTGAGGTGAAACAGAAGTCCATGTTGCTTTGATGGTCATCTGCATCGCTTGTTTTGCTGTCTCTCATCTTCTTCTTAACAATACTACTCCATGGATTCTCTGTTGGGTTTTGATTGGCCGGTTTCCTGCCCAATCAAATGCAGGAACACCATGGTTGTGGTATCAACATTAAGTTCCTTTGTCAGTGCAGACCGTTGCCAAGTGCTTCTTGAAAATAAAATCAACATCTTCATTTAGCTTCTCAGCAGAAGGACGCATGAAGTGCTCCGACATTTTCTCTTCAATGGCTGCATTGACTGTGGACTTCAGCAAACACAGTGGTCTAACACCAGCAGATGACACTGCATCTCAAATCATGACTGACTGATTACACTTCAACCAATGATGATTTTGTACCTCTCCATCCTTCCTCCAGACAATGGGATCTTGATTTCAAATGAAAGTAAAGAATGGCTTTTGCTTGACAATCTTCTCAAGGCTGCGGTTGTCCTTGTTACACATTTTTTCTACCACACTATTTCTTTCCACTAAACTTTCTGTGAATATGCTTGGATATAACACTATGTGAACAACCAGCTTCTTTAGCAACCTTCTCTATGACTCATCCTCCTTGAGGAAGATGTCTTCTGTACCTCTCTCAATGATCAGGAAACCTTTGCTGGAGTTTTGAGTTAATTAGCCGATTAGAATATGACACTATATGTCCAATATTTAACTTTTTCATCCATCCATTCGTTCATTCTCTTGGGCGAGAGTTGGGGTGCACAAGTCAACAATCCATCACAGGGCAACACGGAGAGAGACGGGACAAACAAGCAAGCACGTACACACTCACACCTAAAGATACTAATT
Organism: Poecilia latipinna; assembly: GCF_001443285.1. Lineage (NCBI taxonomy): Eukaryota > Metazoa > Chordata > Actinopteri > Cyprinodontiformes > Poeciliidae > Poecilia > Poecilia latipinna. The sequence continues at coordinate 191,495 of NW_015112640.1, read as the reverse complement.
TAGAGAGACCGATGAACTGTCATGTGTTTGTACTGTGGCAAGGAGCCAGAGCACCTGAAGAAAACTCACATATGCACAGGGAAAACATGCAAACTCCATGCAGAAAGACCCTGGACTGGGATTCGAACCCAAGACCTTCTTGCTGAGCAAACGTAGATTTTTTTCCCCCCATAATATTCTCATTTTATGAGACACTGAATTTTGGGTTTTCAAGTCATAATCATCAAAATTACAAGAAATAAAGGCATGAAATATATCACTCTATTTTAATAAATCTACATAAGATATAAACGTCTCTATTTGAAATGGTCGACAAAAACATATTGAGCTTTTTCCACAGTTCTCTTACTTTTTTTTTATGTGTACACTGTGCTTACATACTGGCTAGGGCAAGTGAAGACAAAGGGGTACCAACAATTGTGCCAAAGGAAATTTTGCTAAAAACACTTTTTTACCAATAAATGTACCGTATTCAAAAAGTTTGACTTTTTCAAAAATTGTCTCTGTCAGATCATGCTGCTGTGCTTTTTTTTCCCCACATCTTCCCCAGGATCATGACACCTTTGTCTGCATCTGCAAACAGCCTATTAATATTACATGCACAAGGCCATAAAGCACATTTATATCTAGTAAAAACTACCATTACCCCATAAAGGCCAGAAATGTATACGCTTGTTGAAATACGTTATACGATGTCAATTAGACAAATTACTGTAATTTTTAATGAGCTCTTCTGTCCTTAATTTCAAAAGAAAAGTGAGACTATCACCATTTAAAATTCAGTTTAAATTCACCTTAAATGACCGACTACAGCAGTGATGTCTGAGGTCTGTCTCCAGGTAACAGCCCCCCCTCCATCCTATAATGTCACGTAGCAGCTGGCTGTGGTCCAGAGTGCCCACATCAGCAGACAGCTAACCCACTGAGCAGCAACAGCAGGAGCAGCTGTCCGCCAAGTGTCACTCAGCGTGGACAGGTACAGACCTCCAGACAGCTAACGTTAGCTACAATCAACGGCTGGCCTGAAATATCAAACACTTTAGACAAAGGCTGCAGTTAGAACGAGTAACGTTTTAAATAGTTAAAAAAAAAAGAGAGAGAGAGAGAGAGCTGCCATTAGATGATATCGACGACACATAGCGGAAAATCATTCCGCATAACCCCCTGACATGCCTGCGTCCTTACCTTAGGTGGGCACGGTAGCAAGACCCACAGAATCCTAAACTGCTCGAAAGCCAATCACCTATCGATTTTAGACGGGCAGTGAGACCTGTGAAGCTAACGGCTATTCTATTCTCGCTTCCGTTGACATACTTTCAAAATAAAACGATTCAAATACATTATGAGGGTTTATCCTAATATTTATCGTCTTACACTTGAAGAATGTCTAAAGGTCCTACACGATTTAATTACATATATATTACAAAACATATCTGTGGTAAGTCGAAAATAAAAAAAAATATGAAATAAGTTGTCACGTTACTTATAACACTATATTCAACTGACTTCCGGTTAGTTCAACTTTTTCGATCGCCATTAAAATCGCCATTAAAATCTATTCGGTTTACATAGATTGTATCTATCTGCGCCTTTGTTGTTTGTCTCATTAATAACTTGCAGCAAAAGCTGAGTGACTTTTTGTAAAGCAAGGAACTGTCTTCTTTTCCATCTTCTATTTGTGGGGTGCATCGAAGTTGTCTTATAAAAAAATTCTTCTCCTGTCTGAGCAGTAAATTTCTCTTACTACTTTTTCTCCATATTTAGTCGTCTAATATTGCTTCCTGTTTAGAAACTCCGACACCTCCATCCTTTCTTTTGGGCTATGTCTCAGCAGTACTTGAACACTGATTGATGGGCAACAAGGGTTAAACCTGTATAATATTATCAAGTGCAGTGGAGTGGAGTGTTTAAAAGACTGTAAAGATTGTTTAAAATGTAAAAAATGCAAGTGTATCCTTAGGCAGCATTCCTTGAAGGTTATAAGACTGAGAGGAGTAAAATGTATCTCATAAATATTATTTTGTTATAGCATCAAGCATGTGCTTGATTGTGATAAGATAATTCCTAGTAAGAATTTACAATTGCATTTTCCCTGTCTCACTTTTGAATAATTAATTATACATGATAGCTGGTGTGTCAAAGCACACCTTAGTTGTATTTATCAGTTCCTTTATTGTTTGGATAATAGTTTCTTAAAGTGTTTATCCTCTTTCTGAATGTTACCATGACTAGCATAAAAACCTCCTCCTTCACTATATTAAAGTTCTCCAAGTACAGTACATGATATAACATGTGCATTAAATATTAAATAAATTTTTGTTTTAATTGCTTCAGGATCATCAATATGAATTAAACAGCATTTATTTATTATTCCTATTAAATCATGTATGAACCACAGAAAAATACAAAGCGTTTAAATTGTATCATATTACCATCTGTGAAATAGGGTGTTTGCATAAATTCTTTAGCAGTGAGGAATGCACAGAGAGGTTGTTTGGTTATGCAAGAATATTTTTATTTTATTTTAAAGCCTCGCAAAATGAAAATATGTCATAGAACCAGGACTCAAAAAACCCAACATTTGCCTTCTTCAATAACTTTGCAGATATTGTTTTGGGGTAAAAAAAATTGTTATAGGTTTGTCCTTTGAAAGTATATTGAACTTTAACATTTAAAAAATGCAAGTGTATCCTTAGGCAGCATTCCTTGAAGGTTAAAAATGTCTCATACAAAGGTGATGATTATTACTGTCATAAAAAAGTTTCTAAAGTTTTATTGAAAAGCTTTTGCTTGACATCTTTACTTTTGGGCATTAGAATCTAAGGTTTTTGAGTGAAAAAAAGTCAAGTTTCATAAATCAGAAATAATTCTAAGGCAAAACAAATTCTTAATTGGGTGCATAAAATCAAGAGTGGATTTCCAGAAATACAGAAATTATTCATCTCCCCTCTTGATTTTTATTTTATTCTGCTTTGCTTTATTTTAAATGATCAATTTAAATTAAGAGTAGTTCCCAAATGCATACATTTTATTTTATTTTATTTTATTTTATTCGACCAGGAGATGGCAGTACCTCGTAAATAGTTCCAAGAATCTAACAAGAAGAAACGTAGAGGAAGCAGAAGTTTGTGTCCGCTGGTTTTATGTTTGTCCAGTTTTTCATTCATTTTGAAAAGGATAATTTTAAGCTCCATATTTTATAAAACGGGGCCATTATTATCGTTTTATAACAAACTGATTTATATAGGCGCCTTAAGCAGACCAGAGACAGAAGGAGCGGTGTCTTCATATCGGCGCTAGCTAGCTGCTGCAGAAGCTGCTTTGAAGTAAAAGCATCTCAGTTGTAGAGAGTGAAGACTCCAGCGCTGCAGTTTGGATGAAAAGTACAGTGGACACCAACATGATTAAGGAAAACCCGTGGAAGATACCTCCTAACGCCCCTGCCTGTATGGAGAAGCACCTGTGCGCGGCTCAGTACCGAGCAGGTAAGGAGCAGCTAGCCGGGATCACTGGAGGAAAAACACGTGGTTTTGCTGGGTCGTCATGTTTACAGTTCGGCAGTTTTGCTACATCCATATGATAAATTATGATTAACTACAACGTGCCGACAGTTTTCAAGAACATCTGTGCTCACATAATGTGGAACGGAAAGATCTTTTTCAATATATTTGTTGTTTGCTCTTCTCTACAGACGGCACGCTGCTGCTGGGAGCCTCCAGCCTCTCTGGCAGAAACTGGCAAGGATCCGTTTGGATCTACAGCGAACCGGAGCAAGCCCCCAGCGAGGGGTTCTGCAAAGCTGGTGTGCAGACTGAGGCTGGGGTCACAGATGTCCAGTGGGTGGCTGAAAAGGGAGTGGCTGTAGCCTCAGATTCGGGTAAGGCCCAACTTCACAGAACCTGGCTGAACCACGGTGACTTCAGACTGTGATGAAATTGTTTTTTTTTGGTTATTTGTTCTGTGCAGGTGCCCTGGAGCTCTGGGAACTGGCAGAGGATGAGCGCCTGTTGATGAATCGCTTCACCAAATATGAGCATGACCACATTGTCACCACTGTGAGCCCCATCACAGGAGAGAGCAGTGCTGTCACTGGCAGCATGGACTGCAGGTTAGAGAGTAGTTCACACATAGAGCGACAGGTTTACAGGGAAGCATGTGTCGTAGATAAATATATAGAGATGTTTATGAGCTTTCTAACATTTTGTCACGTTAAAAACACAAACTTTAACAGATTTTACGTGATAGACCGATACTAAGTGCAGCAGAATTTTGAAATAGAAGTAATATCTAAATGTTTTGTTTTTATCAATTACAAATCAAGCATTTGATGTTTGACTTGTTGGTATTCAGCTTCATCAGCACATTGTAGACCCACTATTGTCTGCCATGACAGCTGGAAGGTTTTGCGGTGTGTCTCAACTGGTTTTGTACGTCTAGAGAAATTGTATTTTTGCCTGCTCATATTTCCAAAATACCTCAGTCATATTTGATGAGTGTTTCTGAACTTCCATTTTCATATCATGTGATATGAAAATCATAGCTGAATTTACGCTTGAGATTAAATTACACACTATTTACAAATTAGGTGACTTTAAAGGGGAATTTTGTTGTACTTGATTTTATTTAGTGGTGTGAGATAAAAGGGTGAAGCAACCTGCACTTCTGAGATTTAAATTTTTTATTTGAAATACAAGTTATCATTTTTGGATACTTTCCCAACAATTTTTTTTTAATTTAAAATTTGACTGACTTAAAAAAAAGGACGATTATTAGAAAACAAAACTTTAATTTGCATTTTTATCAACTTCACTTTTTTCCCCTTTCCTCTTTTTTGTGTTTTCTATTCATCCATTTTATTCCTGTATCTTTTAAACAGAATTAAAGTCTGGGACCTCAGTCAGGAGACAGTCGTCACCACCTACAATGGTAAGAGAACATCTAAAAATCCACTTTATCAAAAAAATAAACTCAATGCCCAGTTGAAATCAAATTGTTTTTTATTCAGACAACAAGTTGGCACGGTTGTAGTAAATTTCATCAACTGTTTAAAAGTGAATTAATCTAGAATGTAGTTTGAATACAACGAATGTCTAGACCTTCTTTGTTTTTCTCCTTGCAGTTCACACGCAGCCTGTTAATTGTGTTGCCTGCAGTCCTACAGATGAGTCTCTCTTCGTCTCCTGTGGCCAAGTAGGATTCCTTTCAATGTCGTGGTTTCATTTATAGTAATGTGTCGAGGAGAAATCATAGTTATTTAAGCCAACCTGCAGAGTCTGACACACAAAGGAGGAAAAAAAATGTCCATAAGGTTAATAGATTGTTCTAGTTTGAACTGCATCGACGTACATGCTGTTAGTTGTTGGTTTACTGGTCAAATATTGATTAATTTAGAAATAAATAAATAAAAATCTTAATATCTGACTTGCCATTCCTGGATTAGATCAGTGATAAATAAGTCAATTCCAGTTAACTTAACGGTTAAGTTAAGTTTTTATGTTTGACAAAATTTGGTTTTCATCAAAAGTTAGTTCTTCGTTCAAAATCTGTTTACTAGGGTGTTTCCTTAGATAAAGATGCTCCTCAAATGCAGAAGAAATATGGGGAAAATGAGATGGAACAAATTATTTTAATTAGTAAGAGCAGTTTTATTTATTCAACATGAACTACTGTAAAACTAAACCCTTCAAGTTGAGGAGTTTTCAGTGTCGTTTGCCGTTTCTCAGGATGGCCGTGTGTTGATGTGGGACAGGAGGAAGCCAGATAAACCAGCCTCAAGAATAGGTAAGCAGGCTACTGCAGCATGTTGTCTTAAACTGGACTACCTTCTTGACACCTCGGCTTTGCAGTGAAAGGTGATGCTCTTTACTTCTGTGGTTTGTTGCAGATGTCGAGTTTCCCAGTTGCTCTCCCACTACTGCTGTTTGGCACCCCCACCAGAGAAGCACTATTGCTGTTGGTAAGGTCCATCAACAGATTGATAACTGACAGAAGCTCAGTTCTCCTTCCCTCCTTGTTTTTTTTTTTTTTTCTTGCTTCTTCACATTATCATTCTCGTTTTCTTTCAGGCGATGAGCTGGGCAATGTGTCTGTCAAAGATTTCCTGGGATCAGAACCGGCACGGGTGAAAAAAATACACAGCCGGAGAGTTAACAGCCTGGCCTTCTCCACAAATAGGTGAAGATTTAATGTGCCAAAATGTACTTTTTGCCGTTTCCTTTCCCCTCTTCTCCTTATAAATAAACTGTTTTTTTTTATTTGTTTTTTTTTTATCCACCCTAGTGTCCCTTTGCTAGCCTCTGTTAGTGACGACTGCTCCCTTGCTGTTATGAACTCTGAACTGCAAGAAATGTGAGTCTTTTCAGTTCACTTAGTAACTCTTGTGTTCTGCACCAGACAATAAACAAACCGTGTTTTTTTCCCCCTACAGATTCAGAGATCGGCGACACCAGGACTTTGCTAAAGGTGTGTGTTGGCTTCATGGTGATTCCAACAGGCTCACGACTGTAGGCTGGGATCACCTCGTGCTTCACCACACCGTCACTCCAAATACCGAGTCCTCATCTTAGATACATATATGGTCACATGTGGCATATCACAGTGTGTCCAGATCAGTGGTGTCCTACGTCAGTCCTTGGGGGCTGGTGTCCTGCGTGTTTTTGTTATTATTTCCCTGGTTCAACACAGCCGAGTCAAAAGACGGCTCGTCTGCAGTCCTCTGTAGAGCTTCGACATCCTGGCAGGACCCCAGATCTTGAGGTCTGGAGCTGGACACTCATTGATGGTTGAATATAACATCTCATTTAGGAGAAGTGAATTAAAATGTCCAACTCACAGACATGTGCACATTATTTTGTGTAAGGCTCTTCTTCTCTGTCTGGTCATTCTGGTTCATGTTGTGAAGCATCTCCATATTTGCACCATAGACTTTTACATTAAAGGAAAGCTAAAGCTGTTATGACAATTGTTTTATTTGTTGAAATGTTCAAACGGAAGGTATATAACTTTTATAATTTTTTTATTTATTTTTTTTACATATTTCTTAAAACTTTCACTATGTTGTGACGTATTATCTATAAGACAGATAATATGTGAAAAACCTGAGCTCCCTGCTTCCTCTCTGTTATCCTGCAGCCCTCTGCAGAACTTCATCTCTGTCAGAAATAATTAATCAAAGCCAGGAAGAAGGTCTTAGCGTTTCCTTGCATAATAGTCATTGCGTAATCATAATGCAATGACAATAGCTTGTTTTTTTTAACATTATTGACAGCTGGTAAAACATCTTAGTTTTGATCTTCTCTTTGCTTATAACAACTTTTCAGGTTTGTATCTGTAGTTTAAGCAACGAAAACCCTATTAGGGGCCGTTTATCCAAAATGAGTTGATATAGAAATACATTGAAAAATATTTACCGGAATAGGTATCAATTCAATAGATTATATTGTTAAATATTTCCAAAGAGAACAAAAACAATAAAAACAAAGAAATGTTCATAAATGTTTATAATTTACACAAAAACATCTACTTTAAACTTACTATGTACAGTGGTAGTAGTGTAAATGTAACCATATCAATAATTAATCATAGGGTGAGCACAATATTTCTAAAATCAATAAATATAAAAACTACATGCAGCTGGTTGCCTAAATTGACAGTCTGCTTTGTTCTGGTGGACTTATGTACATGTAACAGAGGATGGACAGAATGGCGACGGTGTGTGTAATTCCAGCTTATACACTTATTTTATACATTATATTTTACATCCAATATTTGAGAGAACAACATAATTTTTTTATCATCCATATAATTTACATAAATATAGACAATAACCCTTATAAATTTTCATGAAAAAAGATGCACAGTTCATGGCTTCTCCTGCCAGATGCCACTTTTTTGACTTGTCGGGTCTAAATTGGACTGATTTATCGTAACACATAAAAGACAAAAGAACATACTGCAGGTTTTTTGATCTTCCAATATTATCACCCAAATTTACAATATTATACCCGTTTATGCACCACGTCATATTTTCTCAAACTTTACCTGATCTGTATTAAGTTTGAGCAGTGCGTCAAAGCCAATGTTTTTGGTCTTTTAGTTAAGAGGGTCAGGACAATGTTTATTAGCAATCAATCAGAGCCAATTAAGGAAAATTGGCGGATTGATTTGTGCATCTCTAAATAAAACACAGATAGGATTAAACACACAAAAACAAATTACATATAAAATATCCATATTACTGTGAGACTTCTAGAAAGAAAACACGCTGCATTTTAAAAATGGAACAATCATCTTGACACTTGACAGCATGAACTTCCTAATTAATAAAGAAAGCACTTGTAACTTCATAGCTAACTGAAAAATTGCACAAATTACTGCTAAAGTAAAATCACATATTATTTAGGCCCTAGATACATGACACTGGATATTTTTTTCTAAAAAAAAAAAGAAATCTGAACCGTCACCTCATTCCAGTCAAAAGAGGTGTAATACCTATTCTGCACCCATAGGTGGTGATGGACAACATTAAAATGTAAAAGAAAATCCTGAGCATGGCTGAAGCATTTCTAAGGGTAATTGGAACTTCTTCCAGCAATATTTCATGTTTAATGAAAGCGGTTAGATGTACAAAAACCCAGAGAAATTGCTCAATTGTTGGTGAAATTTCTGACACAAAAAGTCAGGGTGGGCATGTTCAAAGGGGACTTTGGTGTCAGTTTTAATTTTTTTTTTATTTTCACCAAAACTCAGTTTGTGTAGTATCAGGTGTTGCAGACACAGGAAGAAATCTCACAAAATATCCATGTTATGGCCTTGGCATATGCTATTTTATATGCAGCAGGTTTGTTCTACAGTCAAAGACCTTTAGGAATCCTCTTTACTTGCAAGAGTTATGGGCTGTTTAGTTCCAGGCCTGATGGTGAAAGTCATCCCATACTTTTGTCTTGAACGCATCCCATTTCTGTGGAGAAGAAAACATGATGAGTGATTGCAGTGATTAAAGGCTGGAGTTGCTCACAAAGATATGATCTCCCTCCAGGTAGCCCTGATGTACTCACTTGGTGGGACTCTTCTCTTGTATACTCTGGTATTTGTTGATAATTTTGGTCTCCAACTCTTTCATGTCCAAAGATGCTGTCTTGTTGGCGGGGGCAGGTGGGTTTTTGGTCCCCTGTTTGGGTTGTGGCACTGCTGGTACCTTGTTGTCTTCGTCAGAAAAGCCAGTACTCCAGTCATCAGAATTGTGCTCCGACTCATTAACGGGGGCCATTTTTTGGTCCATTACCAACATCTTCTTCTGTAAAATACTAAGGAGGGTGGCCTGGTTTTGTGAAAGATTGGATGGTACCTGAGTAGAGGGTGGATTGGTTTTAGTTTGGACTGGTGGCTTTGGTTTGACTTGTATGTCAGAAGGTGGGAGCTTTGGCGGTGAAGGAGCTTGAGCTTGAGTTTTGGCTGGGGCTTTGACTGGGGCTTTTACTGGGGCTTTAGCTGGTGTTGGAGCTGGAGCTTGAGTTGGGCCGGTAGCTTTAGCTGGGGTCTGAGTTGGGGCGGGAGCTTTAGCTGGGGTCTGAGATGGGGTTTGAGTTGGGGCGGGAGCTTTAGCTGGGGTCTGAGTTGGGGTTTGAGCTGAAGCTTTAGGTGGTGTTGGTGCTTTTTTTGTGGGGGGATCGGGCGGACGCATAGAGGGGGGTTGTTCTGGTATTTGACCAAAGTCACCAAACTCTGGTGGTGGGGGCAGAAATGGCAAATTCATATCCTGTTTAGGAGTATTATTTTGCACATCATGAGATTTTAATTGCTTTTCTTCTGCTCTTTGCTTCTGCTCACTCAGGTTACTTACAGCTGGAGATGAAAGTGCTGTAAATTTACTTAAAACTGGATCAGTTGATAGTTTCTGATCTTTGGCCAGTGCAGTCGAACCCTTGGGTGTTTCTGGAGCCTGAATCGTTGTTTTAGTTTCTGCAGGCCCAAGAGTTGCACTCTCCTGTAGTCTATTCTGACTTGGTAGAACTGAAGATGTTGATCTTGGTATGACAGTGAAGGAATTAGGACTTGTTGGTTCATCTCTCCTGGTGCTGCTTTCGCGGGACAAAGATTGAGTGTTTTTCTTTTTCTCTCTTTCCTTAGCTGCCTTCAGCAGAGCGAACGGCGATGTTGAAGAGTGTTTGGGTTCGTTAGCCTTCAGGCTGTCCAGTTTGCGATCCAATAGAGGGCTGAAACTGCGGCTTTGACCTGGAGATACTTCCAGTGTGCTCTTGGACTCTGAATTGATCTGGACATTAGTCGTTCTATGCAGTGGTGGAAGCTGGAGGGGTTTAGTTATCTCTGACTGAGGTAGAACAGTGTCTGCTTTAGCCTCCGTTGGAGACTTTATTTTAATCTCTGTCTTTGCCTCTGTTTTAGGTTCTTCAGGAACTTTAGGTAATTCAGGTTGTTTAATTTGTAAAGCCCCTTTGGGTTGTACAGGTTTGGGCTCTGGTTTAGGTAGCTGAGCAGCTTGAGGGGCTTTTCCATCCATCTGCATCCCAGCAGGAGCTGACCCGTTCCAAAGCACTGTGTGCTTTGGAGGATCATGAACCTTTGTTTTGTTCTGGGAATTGAAGGTGGACAATGTGGAGGTGGGCACTTGGGGAGGCTGTGCTGGGGGCTCAGCAGTGGACACCGAAGACGATCTGATAGGTTTTGGAGGTGGGACCTTATGACTCTTCTGCTGCTTTTCAGCAGGTGGTTGCGGAGGGGCAAATTTTGGACGTTCTGGCACTTGGGTTGGCGGTGGAACAGAGACAGGTGCTGCTGACCCAGATCCAGTAGAACAGGTATTCGGAGGTTTTGGAGGCGCCATTGGTGGTGGTTTCAAAAGGGACAAATCCTCCTCCACCACAGACGGTGGTTTTGGAGCAGGCATGGATGGAGGCTGGAGGGCCACAGGATCTAAGCTGTTTAGGTCACCCATGAAGTCTGGTGGAGGAGGGATGAAATTCACGGGAGGGGGTGGAGGGGCCGTTGAAGGAGGAGGAGGAGGAACAAAAATCTTCTCTTCCATGTGGCCTGGCACGGATACAATAGATCCATTGGATGAATGATCTCCAGCACCTGTAAAAGACAAGAGATAAGAAGAGCAAAGAACACAGAGCGATTAACTCTGGAAGGAGAATATTTAGCAGGCTTTGATTCTCAAAGCAATTTCTTTCCATTGTGTTTGAAGGTATGTAGGTAAAGATGGCGGTGTAAAATTTCACTTATGTGAAGCCTCAAAATATGGAAAAACTGTCTGACTAAATACAGTCTCCTCTATCTAATTGAGTTCACAGCTGCGTTGAAATGAACTAAGTCCAACAGAGAGGGAGGAACGAGGTCATGGAGAATGCTACATATTAGGCCAACATTTCTAAGTAAGTTGTTAGATCATGAAGAGAACTGGGCCTAGTTCTGAGCCCTGTGGGACGGACACAGGTCTGTTGATGAGAATATGGATTTACATGTACTTTTATCTGTATTTAGCATTCTTAACTCTGATTCCCATAAGTAAAATACTATGAAACCAGTTGCCTTCAGAAATCATCTCAATCAACAAATAGTTTAATTTAATCTCGGTATAAATATAGCTGTTCTGTGAAGGTCTCAGAGGCTTGCTAACAAACATAAACAAACAATCAGCACCTTGAAGATGAAACTTAAAATGAGGCTACGTATAAAACAATATCCTAAACTTTGAACACGCAATCAAGCACTGTTCAGTCAATCCACTAAAAAAAGGGAACTGCATAGTACAATTTCAAACCTGCTAAGGCATAAGTCATCTGATTAGTGCTCTTTATGGGATGGGAAATGCATAGAACTAAGTACAAGGCAATCCTGGAAGAAAACCTTGTAGAAGCATGGTTGAGACTACAGTGAATGTTGGCTATCCAGCAGTATAATGACCCTAAATATTCAGCCAAAACTATAATAAATGGTTTAGACCATGTGTCAAACTATTTTTCAAAAGAATTCACAATGATTTTAGTCTTTAGATCCGAAAGGCCAGCAGACGTACCTAAAAAGAGCTGAATCTGCAATTGCAAAAAATAAAATAAATGTTCCTATGAAGTAATGAGAGCTGGAGACAGATATTTATTTGTAAAACAATTACTTTATGTTGGTCTATCAATTAAAAATTTATTTTTGTGGTTTTGCACAACTTTGTAAGGTTTAAAAAGAAAAAAAAGGGATATTTGCAAAAATATGAAAATCTGAGACACATTTCACATTGGCATGCTGCAAATGTAAATTTTAATTAACATTTCTTTCTAAACCGGAAAGTAATCTAAAAGGTAGAAAAACACTCCCTTTGTGTAAATTTGCTCTCCATCTTTTATGGCCATTTGGACTTTTTCAGGAGAGGTATTGAGCAACAGCCTGGACAAACATTTACATGACATGGATGTTTCCTTTATTCTTATCCCTGTGATCCGTCAGCGGAGTCTAGAGGGGCCACAAATTGACCTGCTATAACAATGACTAAAACAGGGCACCATTTACTTTGGTAGTTTAAACCTTAAGTATGTAGAAGGTATTATTTAGATGCTCACCTGTCCCATTGACTATTGGGCCATTGGCAGGGGGAAGTTCAGGGACTTTTGGAGTTGGGACAGGAAGTCCTTGGAAGGTTTCAAACGAGAACTGCAAAAAACAAAATCCAATCATAAAATTATTGAACTTCCTGTCGTAAGAAGCAGACAGCACAAGAACTGAAGTCATAAGTGTAGAAACCGTACATTCTGTGCTGCAGGCAAATTTTTCTTTACTTGTTTTGTTGGCAAGTCTTCATTGTTAAAGGTGAACAAACCAGTTTTTAACTATTACGTGGCCTGAGTGTTGCAATATTGAAAGTGCGATGCATTATTGGCATAAACACCATAAAATTGTCAACCATGTGATTTTTTTATGAGCTTTCACACATTGCATGGCATCCAACAAATGTCTGTTTTGCGTTTTATGCGTGGAATACTGCACTCCCTAGTGCAAAAATGCATGGCCTTGTCTTTCAGGATCGTCATAATGTAATCATAGGTGGAACGCCATAGTTTCACATTCTTTGCTTATGAGGAACTTTGGCTGAATCAGAGGATCCACCTATAATTCATAACACTGCCTGTTGTCAAAGAATGCCTTGAGTTAGGAAACTCACAGATGCGTGTGTGTTTGTTTGTGTCTGTTTCTATGAGTTAGGTGAAAAAACTGACACAGAGAGGGGCGATGCTCACATCATGGAACCAAAAACAAACTCAGACTGTGTTGACACAATAGAGATCCTCAAGATCTAAAGCTGCAAATCACTCCAGCATCACTTGGCATGCTTTTTTTTTTGTTTTTTTTACTGAGTCTCTCGGTGAAAGTCATCTCTTTGCAGATTGCAAAATCGTCTCTTGTTGCTAAAACATGTTATATGAAGTTTTGCTTGTATGGATTATATGTGAATAGGTTTGGGTTGGTTATCATACCAAGGTCTTAAGCGGCTAAAGTTTCAAAACTGCAAACATTTTTTTGTTTTTTCTTACACTGTTCAACTGCTTAAAGACAGAAATGGATAGTTGCATTGACAATAATCTCCCATATGTTGCGGCCTCATTGTCAGACAATTGAAATATGGCAACAAACAAGAATGACAAGAATGACGAGAATTCCCTAACAAACAAGAATGACAAATTTAGAGCTTTGGACATTTTTTCAACTGGAAAAACATGAGCACTTAAGTGTCCGTCCTAAAATACCAAGTCCTGCCACTAAATTCAGCTTTCCAAATAGTGTTGGAAAACAACAATCTACCTATAATAATCAATATGTCATTAAATGTGAAACAAGAGTAACATGCTGATTGCCCTCGGCCCCACCTGTTGCTGTGGACTGCTGTTCAGCAGGCTGAAAGAGGGCGAACACACTTTTTTCTCTGTTTCACTCAAGAAGACTGGTTCGAAACATGTTCTTTCATTTGAAAAAAATAAATAAATTATGCAACCCAGAAAGTTGATGTCGTAGCAGGAATTGAGGTCGTTATTCAAGCTTAAATTTTCTTTCTTCTTGATCACTGTAATGCTCTTTCATTAGCTCAAAAGCTCAAGCAGACGACATAATTACTATCTGAATGTGTTTGAATAGACTGCCCACTTATTTTAGAATATATTTTAAAGCCCCTCTCTAACTTTCAGGGCGTTTTCATGGTCCATCTCCTTCTTAGGGTAAAACCTAAAATTATTTCCAAACCTGGCAGATTTAGGTTCAAAGTATTTATTTATTTTTTTTATTCATTTGCGCAACATGTTTCCTCAAACTGCAGGCTTTAGATTGGCTTAAAAAGAGTCCCAGTTTGAATCTGAGAGTTAAAGATTAAAGTGATGGAAAGGAAAACTTGCAACCTCAAATATTTGGAGCAGGAGGATAAAATATTAAAATACCAGAGGAAACATGCAAAAATCTGGTCAGCAAATACAAGATGGATTTGATTGCTGGAATGCAAATACATGCTTTCCCTGATTACTGAGAGGGTTATACATTTTTTTACATGCTATATTTTAAATGAAGTGTAAATAAAAAAGACATGCCGTATATTTCAAAATTGAAACATCTTTTAGATGGCTTTATTATTTTATGAGAGACACCCACTTCATTTTCTGTCAGAAACAGGCTTATGACAGTAATGTCAGGGGCGTATGAGTGATGCTGGTCTTCACAGTATATTACACAATGATTAAAGTTAAATACTCCAACTTGAGCTCTCTGGTCCTCAAGTAAAAAAAAACCTTCTGCTAGTTCCCAGAAGCGGCAGCAACACTCGATGAGATCGTTTCTTTCAGACGATTGCAGCTCAGCTGTGGAATGAGCTTCCCTTTGTCTTTACCTTGAGACTCTCGAAACATTTAAAAAGTAACTAGACATTTTTATTCAGATATATTTTATTTAAAGTCCTATTATGAATTACTGTCTTAGCTTTTGATTATCAGTGTCATTTAATTGTCTTATTCATTAGATTTTGACTCACATGCTTTCTTTTTGTAAAGCAGTCTGTCATTTTTATCCATTAAAAACGCTAAATTAGTGAGCTACTTACTCTCATTAAGGTAGCAGTGTTTTACATTTACAATTGAAAAGCTATAAGCAGCATGTCTGTTAGAAATCTGAGCAGAAAGATTAAGCAACAGATTAATATCAGCTTGTTTCACTCGTCTTGAAAAGTGAAAGAGCAAAAACGGGTCCTATTCTATAGAGTAAGCGCTTAGAAATTACAATTAAGTTTAGATTCTTGTTTTGTTTTGTATTTTTTAAAATACATTTAATAAATAACATTATTAATCAATTTTTTAAATTATGCTTTAGTGGGAA
Organism: Poecilia latipinna; assembly: GCF_001443285.1. Taxonomy (NCBI): domain Eukaryota; kingdom Metazoa; phylum Chordata; class Actinopteri; order Cyprinodontiformes; family Poeciliidae; genus Poecilia; species Poecilia latipinna. Next base: position 176,135 of record NW_015112640.1, on the reverse strand, counting down.
TATTTGTTGCTTTTCTATTTTAAAAATAATAAAATGCAAAAGTTGATAATTTTATACAGTTTTTATGCACCAGCTCACTGGTGCACAAGCCGTCTGGTCCCCTGCATGTGAAAATTAATCCATCTATCAATGCTGTCAGAGACGTTTTATATCTTCCTAATATCACACCCTGCATTACTCTCCCTTTGCTAATAATCCCTCTCACACAGGCGATCTTTAGGGAGCATAAAGCGTGCCTGGTCACCGGCGGGTGTGTCCGATCCAGTTTGATTTAGTCTCCTCGCTCGGTGCTCTATGAGTCACTTTCAGCTGTCGCAGCGCTCAGAGCTGACCTGCCCCTGCGCCGCAGGGTGTGCCGCGTTCACATGCCTGAGAAACACTCCCAAACAAAAGGGCGAGGTGTGTGAACCGAGTGCAGACGAGCTCTTCATTTGCTCCATGACGAGATAATAGGAGGCCCGTCAGTCGTACGCGCCGCTAACGTACACGTAAATTGAGATTAACGTCTCTAAGATTGCTAAAAATATGCACTCTTGTGCATAAGTGGTGGGCCGGACCTGCGCTACAACATGATGGGATGGTTAAACGATAACAATAAACAAAAGAAACCCTTAGAGATCCTGTAGTTACGTTATATTGTTGCCAAGTCAGACAACTCTTTAGCGTTTTGTTTTTTGCATTGCACAATGTTATTAACTACTCAGTGTACAATCTGACAACCAATTAGTAACTTTATATCGATGTAACGGTATCAAATTGAATAAATTTCATGAGTTCATCTACCTTTTTGTTTCACTCAATTATTAAATATTAATTTTATTCCAAATCATAATTAAAGCTACTAGTCGGTCTTAAATCAGCCAAATATATACTTTGTTACTAACAGAACAAAATGTCACTGTCAGTTTTTGTGTTTATTTTGCTGTAGTCATTATTTATTTATTATTTAGCAAGTCTTCCCTTGATAAGACAAACATCCACATACCCCTGTCATCACACAAGGCGTAAAATAACCAGTCAATGTCTATGAATGTATTTATAGACTCACTAATAGCCTGTCAGTCAGTCAAACAGACAGAAGTTGCTTTGCTAAGTTGAAGCAGTGCAACATCTTGCAAACCACACAAATATTGAAAGTGAGCAGAATCAAAAAAAACATTTACTCATCTTGCGACGTGACACATGCACACACTAAACCAGATGGAACCATGCAAACAGAAATGTAATTACATTTGTCTGCTTCAGTTCCTGTTTGCTTCAGCTTCGGCGCTTTCTTCGTCGTCCGTCGTGACTTGAGGATTATTAGGGTCAGACTCGAACATTTACTGCTGAAATCTTTGCAAATCAGATCCAACGACAGAGAAACTGTCAATATCTCTCAAAACTAACATTTTACTTCCTAATGTCATTCAGTCAGAGCAGCTCTTAAGTATCTTGTGATGTAATCAGTTCAGATCTACTCAAAACAGATAAGCATGTAAGCATGTCTTTTTTTTTTTTCCTTCATGTAGTTTCAAAAAATTTTGTGGAATCCAAAAGTTTGCACCAAGCTGTTTTTGTTGTCGGTGTAAATTTGTTTGTGGAATAAAAATATGCCACTGGTATCTTTAATATTGCAGCTTTAACCTCCACCTGCAATGTATTTCAGTACCAATTCTGAATAATGTCTTCCATAGTAAGATAAGGAGTGATCCTTATCGCATCTACTTGCAGTTATCAACAAGGACAGTCAGTCTGCAGCTCCACTGAAAAATCGTCGCTGAACAAATCTAAAGGTAAACTGATGGGATCATGAAAGAAATGTTTAAAAACTTGCCAAATCTGCCAAAATTATTCAAATCCACTGTTGTCAGTCTTGCAATAAAGTTTCCAAAGGCCAGCTAAATGTACCTAAACACTGGCCAGATGTTTGAGGCTTTTTTAGATTCAGAAACAGAACATCAATGCAAAGAAATGAAGCTTTCCTAAATACTCACAGTATGATGCTTGACGGTGGGTCTGGCCCTCACGTTGGCAGTCCCAGATTCGTAGATTGCAGACTCCGTCTCCTCCAGCACCAGCTGAACACTGTCTGATGAGACATACACAGATTTTGGGGGGCGTCAGATTGCTATACTTTAGGAACTATCCAAAGAAATGTTCATATGACAATTGCTATCGCCCCAACCTTCAATCTAAATAATTTGCTCATAAAGAAGAAAAAGAGGGAGTAGCAGAAGAACCACACATGTGACGGTGAAGAGAAACAACGTGCACCAAAGTGACCCATAAGTGGCTATTAGTCAACTCGACTATCTGAGGTATCGTTTGACTATGACAACATAATAAGCGACACAAAGGAAAAGCTCCGATTGTTGCTTTAAATTACATGTTGCCGCTATGGCTAAGTGAAAGTTCAGCAACAACGTATGGAAAGGGACACAGCTTGTGGTCAGACGTGAGGAAAACTGATGTCAAAGAAGCTGATTTGCATCACTAAGTTGTTTTGCTTAAGTGCTGTTACCTCACCAGTGTTTGCACAGCAAACACTGCAGCACTTGGGCTAGGGTTTGAGCGACGGCAGCGGCGAAAGGTAAAACCAGGAACAAAAAAGAAAATGTCTTCAGGTGTGTTGGGTTCTCACACAGAGCATTCGTCAAGAATATAAAATGTAAACAGTGAGTGTGCTGCAGACAAAAACGCTGAAACATTTCCTTGTCACATTGTTTGCCCAATAAGTGACCGACGACAGATCCTTGTCACTGAAAGGCATTTAGCCTGTACGTCCCTTCGGCTCTTTGTGCTGGAACACTTTCAGCAAACAACGACCAACTAAAGACATTACAGGCACAGAGCAGAACCACGTCTCTTCTCACATTTCCCTCTCTGCTCTGGGACACAATAAGCACAACATGCTGATGATTTTTCTTCTGTTTAAGACCAAAGAATATGATAAAGTCAGAGAAGAATGTGAGGACGGCTGTGGAATGAAAACACTGCAGTGTTAAACCAGTCTAACCAAATGATTAGTTTCCCTATTGTGCCCCATCCTGATTTAAATAGACAAATGTTCTCTCGCTCGTGTTGCACCTTTTGCATAGCAATTCATGCTGCGCTTCCTGTTCTCAGAGGCTGAATTGAGAGACTTACACTTGATCCAACAACATTTTATGAGCACCGGCTTGGATTTCAGCTGCCAGGAGACTGTGAGCACGTACTCAGTTGTCTTTCTTAGAAACTGTTCATTTCATTATCGATCGTGCTCAAGTCCAAGTTAGCGATGTTAGTGGCGCAAATTAAAATCTTCCTTGTTTCATGCAAAAGTTTTAAACATCTGTTTCAACATATCCTTAGCAGAACTGATGTCCATAAGAAATGTAGCTTAACCAGTTTTTAAGTGGGTTGAAAGTTATTGAGGACAAGTTTAGCAAGTTTATTGTTTCAATAAAAATCATTGTTTAATTTTTTATTTTATTTTAGAAGTGATCTCTGAAAGCTAGATTAGCTACTGACCCTCATGCAGGGTTATGCTGTGTTACAGGGCAGGAAGTGTTTGTTGGCTGAAAACAGACACTTCGAAGTGAGTTTGAAAGGTCAAGCAAAGTTTCCGATAAAACTTCTTGGTTGAAGACGTTAAATCATAACCACTCCAGGTCTCCAGAAGGCATGAAGTAAGAGTCAAGAAACATCTATTGTGTTGAGCTACCACTCCTCCACCGATGTTACTTTAATCCAAGAGATTTATGACGAAAACCTTCCCTGTAATTTTTACCTAAGATTTTGGAAGTTTGCACTTAAGTAATACACACAATGAAGAAAAGCTATTGGAGTCACAAGTAAGCCCTTAGGTTACATCAAGCACAAGTATGTTTAGCATGAAAATGTTAAGTTTTAGCTACGCAATGCAAAGGAAGAGGTGGCTGCAGGCAGAAACAAAGGACACATTTTACAAGGTATCGGCATTTATGGATCCAATTAATTGTCAGCAAATGTTAGAATCAAGCATGAAGAAAACTGGAGATGGAAATCCACTGAAATATTTTACTACTGCCTATTTAATATTGACAAATTTGTTTTACTGTTTATTATTCCAGATAAAAGTCCTTATTTCGTCCACAGATTTCATCTATGGTAACTTTTAAAAGAATATGTCAAAGCTACAACCCAGTACAGGATGCATTAACGCTTTTTTGTGCAAGTGATTGTGGCTAGTTTCCCGGGGCGTCGGGAACTGATGGGGCGGCAGGGATAATCTGGAAAAATAAACTGAGTTATGTCCCAGTCGAGATTTCAGTTATTTAATTGTATGTCCGGTCAGTGGGGATTTGGGGGATATTGAGCTTCTGATTAGAAGTCATCCAAAAGATTTTTATCATTTTTTTCCTTTAACATTTACATTTACAGTCATTGTAATGAAAACGTAATAATAGGAATAATAATGAGATCTTCTGTTTCAAAAAAATTTACTTGATTTTTCTTTATTTCTTTTAACAAAGCTCTTTTTTTCAAACATCACCTGATTTTCTCAATAAGTTTCACCATTTTTTAAAACGGTTACACATTTACTCTGGGTTTTCCATATTTAGCAACATGTTTAATTGAAACAGCTTTATTTATTTATTTTTTTTAGAAAATTACCAACTTTGATAGAGGTCTACAAATTTCTGTATGATGGTAGATAGATTAGTTATTTCTTCCATGGAACTTGCATTTTGTTTAATAAATGAATGTGCAAAACTAATTTAGCAACACATTCACTTGAAGCAACTATATTTGTTAAGGAAACTGGAAACATATTTTTTATCAAAAAGTATATGCAACATTTTCTGAAACGCATTATAATGTTAGTTGATGTGGTCAAGTTAATTAGCAAAAAAGACATGTTTTAAATTATTCATTACTCTATCTTTATAACTATTTTAAAATTTCCTCCATTAATTTATTTTGTATGAATTAACGAAGATAAAACATATACAGCAACTTATTTCAATAAAAATATTTTATTTATTTATTATTTTAGAAAGTACTTATTTAAAGATAGCTGTAAATGAATCTGATTTATAAAAATGGATCACAAACGATACTTTTGGATTCATAGGGTTCAACACACACACACACACACACACACACACACACGCACACACACTAATCTGTGGTGTATGTTTATGTAATTATAACAGTTATGTTCACCGACAAAGTATTTAGCAGTAGATATTTAAACTACAGTAACAAACTTATGAAATTCAGTACTTCTTTCACTTTTGTTATTTCAAAATGTATGACAAATGTTGAAAAAGAAATAAAAGTAATTTGAGCCATGAGGTCCATAATCTTGAATTATTGAATTCTGATAAACAACTGAGGTCAGGTTTGAAGCTGAAAAGCAATTTCAACCTGATTTTTTGAATTCAACTTTAAAATTACTGATAAAATATTTGTACACAAAATAGTGACAGCTGTCGTTCAAGACTTTTTATCAGCTGCTATAAAATGTGACTTTAGTGAACAGAAACTGCTCCATGTCAACATCAAGTCCAAGGGTCGTTTCAGCCTGCAGTAAGTGGATCATGAGAGTAAACGTGTTTCCTTTTTTACTCACCCCTGTCCGGAATTTTAATGTTGGTGTCATAAAGAGATTGGTTCTTCCGACCCAAAAAATGCAGCCCCTTCTTCATTGTTGACGTCGACTGACTTAATGCGCAGGCAGAAAGAACTGCTGTTTTTTTTTTTTGTTTTTTTTAACCAACCCTCTGGTGGGATCACTTGGTCATGTTGAAGTAAATCCGAGCTAAAGCAAAGTCAAAGCTGTCAGCAGGTGCAGCAGGAATGACTCTGCCTCAGGTATGCCTGTTTCTAGCAAACTTTTCAGGACAGTCAGATAAAATGGAGCAAACTCCGCCTCCTGTCCCTTTTTCGGAGCGCCTCCCTGTTTCTGTAGCCTTCCAGGCAGCGACAGGTGAGGCCCTGGCTCTCCTTTTCAGCCGCATTCCAGCACAAACCTCACCTGCGGAATGAATGGCCCGCTTTAAAGCCGCTCTCCGTTGCGCTGCGCAGCTTTGATTGCAGCGAAGTGAGTCAGTGAAAAATATTCATTTCAAAGCAGAACCTGGCAGAACCAGACAGGAGGAGAAATGTGGATTTAATTAACCTCATATAGGTATGTCCGCGGAAACGGCACACCATTCGACTTGAAATAAAAACTTGAAATATGAACTTGTTTTTGCTTATCAACAAGATAGAAGGAAATGATCTGCAACGTTCACTCTTATCTTGAGTGCAGAGTAATACTGCCATTCATGTCGTAAAGTAACTCCAGTCAAGTAAACAACTGAACTTTATAACTCAGGCTCACTGATGGGTGCGATGTTTATCATTTTTGCCCTACTTATTGTGCCCTGCGTTGCGTTTTATTTAGATTTGATATCATAGACAAATTAGTGCTGCAGGGGAGCAACAACGCCTGGCTTGTTGTGAATAAGAATCTGAAAAGTGTGGCGTCTGGATTCTACCAATCTCTCGCATCTGATAAAACATATTTGCAAAAATTTGCACAAGCTCGACTACGAAGACAGGGCCTGTTAGCTTACATGGTTAAGCCTTGCCACAGGTTCTCAATTAGATTGACTTCTGAACTTTGACTGGGCCATTCACACATTTACTCCAAGCCATCCTGTTGTGGCTGTGGCTGTGTGCTTGGGCTCACAGTCGTGTTTGAAGCCGAGTTTCACAACAGTGAAGACTTTTACACTCTCTAACGGGTTTTATTCCAGTATTATAACTCCCTGCTGAAGAGCAGCACGCCCATACCGCACAACATAATGCCACCAAAACCTGAGCAAAGTTCACCTCAGGCAAGCGTGAGAGGGCGTCTCTGTGTTGGCTTTGTGACGAACCAGAACCCTGTCCAGAATATAAGTCACCTACACATCACACACACAATGTTTACTTTTCAATTTCTTTGTTTTTCTTTTGCAACATTTTTAATTTGTGACAAAAATAAATGTTGTGTTTTGTTTTTTTTTGTTTTTTTTTTTGGTCTTTGCTGTTGCCAATACCTACAAGTAAATACATTCAAAACAGAAGGTAAGGTAATTTTACTTATATAGCACGTTTTAATTTATATAGCACATTTTCAGCAACAAGGCAATTCAAAACAGAAGGAAAATGATGGAAGAAATGTTGGAATATTTTGATGTACAAAAAGAAGCAGATGTGAATAAACAACTAAAATTGTAATAATTGCCTTTTTAGCACGACTTGACAGCATTGGTTCCAACACAATAAAACTACCACTAATCAGATAAGAACATATGATATGCAGAGATTATGCAAAGCAAAGATAGAACTGGCCCAACAGAGGGCCATGAGGGATCCCACAGCCGATTTCAGAAAGCCGCTAGAAACCAGGAAGTCCCCCCAAAGCAGCATTCATATCCCATTGTTTCTAAGCGGTTATGGTTTAAAACACAAGTTGCTTTAAAATGTTTGGAAAGATATAACTGTGCTGTTCCCAAACATCTGAGTGTGCTGGCGACGAGTTACAGTTGAGGAAGCAAAACCAATTATTTTCAAGAACGATCCAATCAATTTTCTGCTCTTCTCCGTTTCATTTATTCTGCTGGTTTGCTTTTAAATGTTCGTAGTTTTGTTGACATATGGACAAAATAGTTGGCACCTCAAAAACAAAAAAACAATGGTCACTGAAATAACTTGAAACTATTAAAAGCAATAATAAAAAAAATGACTAAAAACTGAACAATGATTTAAATGACAGTTTGGCTGTACCACAAAAACAAAAGTGAAAACAACAGTGACTTGTGCAGTCTTTACAAGGACTGGATATCCACATAATTTTTCATTCTGTTTGGTTATTTTATTACATAATAAAGTAAACAGCTTTCGAGCATATTTACTCTAAGAACTGGACGAGTGGTGAAGTCCTCATATGCCAGGCTTTGTATGACACAACAGCAAGGTTTGTTCAAGTATCCATGGAGTCCTCTTTGGTCTGTACAGTCACAGTTTGTCTTTCAAGTTTCTCCGTCGCACCTGAACATAGCTGTCCCGCAGACAAACCCCACTGGTCCATCCAGTTTCTCAATGTTTCGTGGGAATCATTTGTGCTGTTTGGAATAAAATGCAAGTAATGCTCTGCAGGAATTGTTAGTGCGCCTGGTTTCAGGGCAGAAGACATGGGCACTTTAGTTTCTACTGATTCCTCTTTTACCTTTTACCTCTTGATGGTTTTTTTTTTTTTTTTGTAAATGTCACATATTATTTTCCCATAGTCTTTTGAAGCAGTTTGACAAAGTCAATAAACATTTCATGATATTTTATTTAAATATGGGAGTGTTGTAATAAAACAGCAACTTTCAGACCAAATCTGAATATGAGTATCACGATGTCAACAATATTTAAAGCTGCAGTATGACTTTTATAAAAAATATGTATTTTTTTTTTTTACATATTTGTTAAACTTGTTACTATGTTGTGACAGAAAAATATGGGACAGATAACCCGGGATTGTGACGATCCCCTCCTGTCCAGTAGGTGTCTCTAGTCCTCTACTTGTTTGTTCTTGTTTTTTTCAGGAAGCAGGTAGATGGGCTGTTAATTGCATACACCGGCAGATGATAAAGGTGGACGTCTAGTCAGTCACTGCCTGCTTGATTGCCCTCCGGACCAGACCGGAACGAGCAGCATTGTTCCACACTTCTGTCTGACTGGCTGGCCTGATCTCACAGAGCGTATTTCTGTTATCAAATAAATTATTGTTTCTATAGATCCGCTCGTCTGTCTCCCTTTTTGTCCTCGCCTTCGAGCTGGGCGTGACAGGGATAAAAATGGAGTTCCTCTTCTTTCTCCTTATCGACCTGCTGTCATCTGAACAAATATGCTGGTCTGTCAGAGCCAACCAACCAGTCAGTGCCAGAAGGAGGATCTTAGCACTGTCGATCATCCTTGTGTACCTGCTGCTCGCACCCTCCCCTTTTTGCTCTGCTATGCTATATCTGGTTCACCACAACAGAGCCTGCTGTGCTAACTAGTTAGCATAGTCCCTGATGAAAGAGGATAAACAGTTTTCCTGGAACAGTAAGCTGTTTATTTGCCATTTGTAGCAGGTACGCAGGGATGATTGGCAGTGCTGAGACCCTCCTTCTGACTCTTATTGGTTGTTTTTGGTCTGGAGAGGTGGATTTCTTCAGACGGCAAAAATAGCTCAGGGAAGAAGTGAAGGAGCTTGATCTTTTCAGAGATTATCTGTCTCACAACATGGTGACACTTTCAACAAATATGTAAAAAACATATTTTTGTAAAAGTTACATAGAGTCCCTTTGATTGGACTCTGTATGCATACAAACAAGTGGGTATTTTTTATGCAAAGCTGGACTGAAAAGTGCAGCATGCATTCAAATTGAACACCTCCTTGTCAATACTTGGTAAAAATGAACATTTTACTGCCTTTCACAGCTTCAAGTCCTTTATCACATGTCTGTCTTTTTTGGAAAATAATTCAAGCTCAGTCAGATTGGATGGACATTTTTTGCATTAGTTTTCAAGTCTATCCACAGATTTTATTTTGTAAAGGAGTTATTTCTCATTTTTTTTCTCTTTGTGGCCTTGATTTGAAAGTAGTCTGACAGGAAAAAGGGGGAAGACATATGGCAAATGTCACGAGACTAATACAAAGATCCAGCAGGGTTTTATTAAAACCTGCGACAGGCTGTAGTGTAAAAAATGAAATGAGGAAATAAGATATTTTTGCATTCCATGATGATGAGACACAGGATAAAAATAGAAATGAAACCATAAAAACAAATTTATTGCACAGAGGATTGTGTGGCGGTTCAGCTACAGTGTGTTACTTTTGCACATTTTATTCCAAGGGTCAATGTGGTGCAGAGCTGTTTCCCTGCATTTGCTGTCACTGTGTTGTGCGGCTACTATCCTGCACATGAAGTCTGGCTATAGTCTTTCAATAGTTTGTCATTTATTGCTTCACATAAATTTGGTTGTCTGCAAAGTGTTTGGCTTAAAGTTGATTATTTTTATTAAGAGCCTGCCAGTGTAGTTTGTCACTGTGGATTTTAGTTGCATATTTCTGAATTTTTATGCTTTGAATAAAGCACAATATCTTTGAGGAAAACATGCAGTTTTGCCTGT
>NW_015112640.1:151183-161298 GCF_001443285.1 Poecilia latipinna | reverse complement strand
TATATTATTATTTTATTTTATTTATTTTTTTTGGCACAAATTTTTTAAAAAAAGTGTTGATAATTAGGGGTTTTAAGTGTTCAACACAAAGTATTTCATCATTTTGAGGGGAACAGATTCATGGTTTTCACAAAAGAAACCCAGTTAAGTCCTGTCATAGATTCTAAATTGAATTTAGGTCTGAGCTTTGACTAGACCATCAATATTCTTTGGTTTAAACCATTGGATTGTACATGTAGGATAATTGCTCTGTTGGAAAGTGAAACTCAACACCAGTCTCAAGTTTTCTCCAAAGATTATTTTGGATTTAGCTCTGGCTCTCTTCCCACCTATTATAGCAAGCTGTTCCTGTCCCTGTTGAACAAAAGCATTACCACAGCATGATAGTCCCACTACCATGTTTCGCAGTGCTGTGTTTGGGTTGATATGCAGCTTTATTTTTCAGCCACACAAATATGTGCTACTCTGTGTTGGTCTATCACATAAAATCCTTATAAAAAAAAAACCATGTACATCTGTTGCTGTAAAGTGCAACACCGAGTACATAATGAAGATACAAATACATAAAATAGAGAAACACTTTACAATCATAAACATGATCCAGTACCGCTACAAAATCTGAAAGCTCGTTTATTAAACGAGGCACCTTGCCCTGTTTACTCTTACATTTCTGCAGGTAGTATAAGAAAAAGAATTTGAATTTGAACTTATCAGATCAAATATCTGGCTGTGTAGCAAAAAAATATGCAAATATTTGAGACATCATGGTTCTTTGTTTATAAACTTACAGCACTGTTTTTAGCTTGTTCGCCACCAGAGGTGTTATGGCAATAATTACATACACTGATGGGTGATTTTTATGATGTTTGTGTCAGATAAAGATTGATTTACAGCCTGAAACAAAACAGAAGCTCACAAATATCCGAAAGTGAAATGCCTGCAAATGTACAACTATCTTACGTTTCACTGCTACTGCATTATTTCAGTAGGCGTGTTGGTATTATTCATTTAATCGGTCATCAGTTATCTTGCAAAAAGATAAAGGCTTTCTTTTGCTCACGGGCTCTGATGTGACAGGAGTGCATGCTGCACAACCCACTGACGACACTGTTTACTCAATCTATATGCATGTGAAAAAAGACCAGATTTACTGGAGAAAAATGTCTGGTGATGAGAAATGCAAATGCATGACTTTAGCGTGAGAACATAGCTGACAGTATGCTGACATCTGCTGGTGACTTTCAGTCAAGCCTTCATTCAAGGTACCAGATTTTCTTTTCATTTATTTCAGTGAATTTGGTCTTAATGTATGAATATTCTGGGCCAGTGCCCTCCCTGACATCTGATTGGCCCCCCAGGTGCCAATCAGACATGTAACATTTCACTGTTACATGTCCTGATGATTGACATGTAACAGCACCTGGTCATTCCTATACATTATTTGGAATCATTCTTAGCCAACCTAAAGAAGAAAAACAATAATAAATATATGAAAAGAAAATGTATAAAACTTTATATAAGTCCATATGATGATAAATAGATTTATATCAGGCCCAGTACCCATGCTACTACTCAGAAAAACAAGCTGAAATTGATCTCCTGGATGTTTCAATTGTGCTGCGCTGTGGTGCAACTCAAAGGCTAAAGCACTTCATACCTGGTGGTGATGGTAAAACACCAATAAGTTATTTACTGATCCTCCGCAAAAAAACAAAAAAACAAAAAAAAACGAAGGGGGCCGACAATATTCGTAGTTTGGAGTAGAGGTTGCGCTAGAGCTTTTTCGTTCTCCGTCAAAGAAAAATAAATCATTTTATTTCCAATTTATCAAATGAAACATTTAGTATTTCTCTGCGAGACCGTTTGTGAAATCAGGTAACATTTCACGAAATGACGTGATTAGAAGACGGCAGAACTCTGATCGTTTCCTGATCCCGCATCACGTCCCTCGGCCTGCGGGAGAAAAACCCCGCAGACGCGGATCCGCTTCGCTAGACGCTCCAAAGCCTCTGGTCCGTTGAAGTGTCCTGATCAGAGATGATTCTCTGACAGATATTGTTCTTAGTATGATTAATAATGAGCTCCACGATGTTCAGTTGAAACTGTCCGCGCACCAAGTGGTCAGCTGCGCTTTATCACAGTCTGGACACGAAACCAGCGGACTGCTCTCAGTATCGAGATGAGGGAATCTGACATGTTGCTTCAGTTAAGTTTTTACTGGTTTTGTTTTTAAAACACCATTAACGTAAGCAGTGTAACTACATACTGTATATTTGGCGTTTGTCATCTCATGTGTGATTAATTGGAGCGTAACGGTGGAGCATTTATTGTCCAGCGTACTGCGCTTGTTTCTGTCTAGCGAATCTGCACTTTAATTTCTTTCCTCCCTCAACAGTCAGCTGCTATTCCTCTAACTACAATAAGTAGATCAACACAACTTGATCACACATTCTCTTAAGGTTTTCTCTGTGTGCTGCAAACTCATTAAATGCATACTTATTGGAAGCCCAAGCACCATCAGGCAAATAATTCCGGTCCGATCCGGACTATTTTTTACCTGTCAAAACATATTAACATAGACTATTTAGCCGCATTTTTATGCGGTTTAGTCAATATTCACCTAATTGAATCCAGATCCCATCACACATAAAGCAGATGAATGCATCGAACTTTTTCCTCCGTAGTGACACAAACCACTGACTGTGACCCAAATTGAAGACTCCACTTAAATTAGCACTTCACCTGCTGGGGTCTGAACACACAGGCTCACAAATTCTTCTTGGTCCATCTGCGCATCTATTTTGGGCCATACCTAACCCGACATATTTAGTAAAGATCATTAAAAGGGGCTGCTGGTCAAAATATTTACTCCCATTATAAATCTGTTTTTGTTTTCCTGGATCTCACTGGTGCTTTTGACACAGAAGATCACGGCATGGGTTGAAAAAGTTTGTGGTCCTCTGAGCAGCCAGAGTATTGTTTCCCACCATCTCTGTCCCTTGTACCCATCTTCTGATAACCACTTCCAGCAGAATATTTCACCATGTCACAAAGTGCAAATCATCCTTAACTGGTTTCTTTACCACGGCAATTAGTTCACCATAGTCCTCCATCATAAGGTTCCTGATTTCTCCTTGTTGTTATTAGATCAGCCTTGTTTCTGCTCAGTTCGGAAACAAGGCTGGGGTCTTTCTGCATGGAGTCTCTTTCTAGTTTATTATGAGTCTTAGAGTTTCTGTAGTGTTAGAATTATTTCCAGCTGCTTTTGTTTTTCCGTTCTCACCTTTTTGTGTTTCCCTGAGTATCTTCCCCCAGTCTCCTCTTCAGTGCTTTCCATCACCCCCATCCTGAAACTCAGTCATTAGCATCACAGAGGCAACAGAACCATGAATCTCTCAGGACGGAAAGGAAACAGCCTGGTTTGCCTCCTTCTGTTTGTTTTTCTTTGCAGTGAAAAATACCATTGTTCCTGCCAGTTTCCTAAAATATGAAGTTAAACAAACTGAAGACTGACAAACATTTAAAAATAATTTGATAACAAAGGACTTTTGTCTCTGTTTCTGAGCACTCTTACTTACAAACAAAAACACTCATGAAACATGCGTACAGAGAAGCAGGTCCAATCAGGCTCAAATACGCAGAATTACAATTTATTCTGGAATGTGGGAGACACATTTCTGGACTGAGATGTCTGACACATGGATTAAAATATTGTAGAAATGTTTTGGATGGATACATTCTGTGAATAATTTTAAAGGATACTTCTTTTACTTTTAGTTGTCATATATTTAGTTGATAAAATCCAAATCCTCTTCCAGTTAAGGTTATCAATTACGGTGTTCCAATAAGATGTTGCATATGGAGTTTATGCATCTTTCTGAAATAATGAGCGCATGTGTCGCTTGCTATTACGAGTTGAGAAGAAACAGATTTGACCAATTTAAACTTTGGTTGAATCGAAAGGGAACTGTTGGGATTTTTTTTCCCCATTAAACTTTTAAATAAGGTAACTGCTCCAGCAGGGATTGCATTTATTACAGCATTAAATTCATTACTAGGAATTATAGTGCCGTATTTTGTAATAAAATCTTGATAAGTCATTAAAGATCCATCACAGTTGAGCCACTGATGAACTAAAACTATGTTGTGAGTGAACCAATTGGAGTAAAATAAAGATTTGTGTGTATGCAAAATGTCTTTATTGTTCCAAATGTAATGCCTGTGTGGAGAGAAATTATGCTTGTAAATCAATGACCAGGCAAGAAGCATCTGTTTGTGAAAACTGGATAGATTCGAGGGGAGCTTTTCAACACTATATTGGCAAAATAAAAGGAAATTTAGACCTCCTAATTTAGAAAAGACAAAGTTTGGTATGAAGTTCCAAACTGAAAATGGATTCCTGTTTTGTTTTTCCAAATAAAATTAAAAAGCATCTTGTCAATATTTTTGGAAACCTTTTTATTTATTTTTTTTTACATGCAGAGATAAAGCAGCATATGTAAGATGGGAGAGTCCCTCAGCCTTGGTTAGCAGGATTCTACCTCGGTGATAAATCTCTCTGCTGCTCAATTTTTGGGGGGTCTTGTCAATAATGGAGTTAAAGTTTAGGAGACACCTGGAATCTCTGTTTTTTGTGATAATTCCTAGGTAAGATTCTTTTACAGGTATGCCACAAATAAATGAAATGTTGCAGTATTTAAGAGCAAGTAGTTCACATTTTTATATATATATTTGGACAAAGTATATTTGGACAGCAATCATGTCAAGTGCTAAAGATATCTGAGAGGAGTTTTTCAGAAATAACGTATCATCAGCCAACTGGCAGATGATGCTTTCTCGACCCACTGTGATTCCTTTTAGTGGGCTCAGTTTAATAGAATCAGTGAGTAACTGAGTGCAGAGGAGGAAAAGGCGATATGGGACATCCTTGCCTGACTCCTCGTTTAAGGAAGAAACGAGGTGAAGTACCAGCATGTAATTTGATTGAGCAATTTCCATTGGTATACATTGTTTTGATAAAACCAAAGATTTCTAAGGCGTGAAATATGAAATTATGTTTGATGGTGTCAAAAGCCTTAAAGTCCAGAAAAAGAATAAAGCTGTCATCGGAAAATAAATCTCAATAATCAATTAAATCAAGTACTAGTCTAATGTTATTGGAAATATATCTGTTTTTCATGAAGCCAGATTGAGTCTAATCAATTATGCAATCCAAAACAGATTTGATCCTTTAGCAAATATTTTGTAATCATTATTTATTAAGCAAATTGAGTGCCAATTATCTATGAAGAGTAAATCTTTTTTTGCTTTTGGTATTAGGCTTATGAGACCTTGGGTTAGAGTAGGAGGGAGGGATTCATTGTCTATACGTTCTAAGATTTTCCAGTTTTGGACAGACTTTATTTCCTTTTTCTTTGTCCAATAGTTTTTTTGATCTGTTTGTCCATCCATTAATCAACGCAGCATCCATCGATACATGGTTGATTTATTTGTCCTTCTACAAATCTCCATCATCCATCTACACATCAGTTCATCTCATATTTATCTGCCCATGTTTTTATGACCCATTTATCCATTTTCCATAGTGAAATAAATCTGCAAAAGAATTTAAAGTTCTAAAACGTTAGTGTGTAGGAACCCTGTGATGATGTTTTAGAGTAACATCATAACTATAGTTTTCCTTTATTTTTTTTATTTATGCAGGTGTTGTAGCGCAGCAGCGTGGCCAGGCGACCAGCCCTCCTCAGTTTGAAATCAGCCTCTGCTTTGGAGAGGAATGGCCCGATGGAAGACCCAAAGAGCGAAAACTCATCATGGTCCAGGTGAAAAATACAGGACTTTAACTTAAATAATAGCCAAAACTGAGAACTTATGATATAACACCATTTTGATTTCATAAAAACCCAGCAACTCCTCACTTCTCCTCCAGCTGCTGCTCATGATGAGGCTGGTGTTTGTTATTCTGGATTACCAGCAGATCTTGCTGTGTTTTCATGCTTGATTTGTTTAAAAGAGCAGCTCTCTAATCTGAGATTAATGTGACACGCGCACTAAAAGGCCAGTACTATGTAAAATCTCTCTTCTAGCTTCATATCATGTCAGTTATTCCTTCACACACCTGCAATGTTGCTTTGAGTCTTTCATGCATGTTTGACTTTAATCTCCATTGCAGCCATTCAGGGAGCCTAAATGCTTGTGAGCCTGCTGGGCTCCTCATAAACTACAACTTTAAGGAATCAATGGTCTTCATAAAGGTTCATTGATGTGAAGGTGGAGTGTCAGAGTAGGAGCTTCTTAAAGAAACAGAGGCCAATTTCAACACATCGCACTGCGAAATTTTGCAGCATTTTTCTGCAATATAGTCCCTCTCTGAGCACATCTTGAAGGCGGCGCTCCAGGCGTTTTGCACGGCTGAATGGTTGCCATGGGAGATTAAAGGATTTCTCAGACATGCATGAAATAATCAAGGAAACACTGCAGGTGTGTTTTTAACGGAGGAATTATAGCATGATGTAAAGCTAAAAAAATAAAAAAATAAAAAAAAGTTGATGCATAAAATTGCCCCTTTAAAAGTTTCTCACTGCTGATTGGTTTAAAAAAAAAGTATAGAATGAATCAAAAGCGAAAAATCATGATGAATGTAATGGTAAATTTGTCTTTTGCTCGTGCAGACTGGACTCATTAGATGGTCCTCCGTTTTCCTCTCACACTCCTTGTTCTTCATCCTTTCAGGTCATTCCTGTGGTGGCTCGGATGATAAGCGAGATGTTTTCCGGAGACGACAACCTTTCTTTTGACAGCAGCAGCGTGCGCCTGCAGATTTCAATCCCAGATATAAAGGACAATATAGTGAGCCACCTGAAGGAGCTGTACACCCTGCTGCAGAACCACCAGGGCCAGGAGGGGGGCTGGGCTCTGCCCCCCAACCCAGGCCTGAACATTGCCCAGGCTCTGCAGACTCAGTGAAGCTGTGAACCAACTATTTTATACAAATATTATTCACCACTGCAGGGTTCCCCCCGCCCCTGTAAGGAAACAAGTACTTGTATGTAATCCTGATTAGAAGTGTACACAATATACTTTTGGATTTGTGTGCTGTTCAGCTTTTTCTTATGAAACGTCGCCACGCAGTAGTGCATTAGTCTGTGCAGACGCTGCAGATGGCTGGTGGTTCTGCAGGCCAAAGTCCGCCTCGCTGCAGAGTGATCAGTGATCTCTTGCTATAACGCGGCTCACCTTTTGCGGTCTCACTGCTTCTCGGATTTTTGGGGGGCAGTTTTTTTCAGTGCATTGTGTTCTGTGTCCTGATTGGCTAAAAGGTCTCCGAGCTCCTTCTCTACCTGTGTGCCAATAACGTTACAGTATTTAAATAGAAGTAATACAGATTGGCCATTCAGGAGATGAAAGCTGAAAACTTTGAATGCCTGCTAGAAAAAACTGTGGCCAGAGGCAGCGTAAAACCTGCCTGGAAGCTTGCTTGACGAGATCCGTCACTCTGCCATGGATACAGCTGTGAATGTCGCGGGGCAGGTTGGAGGAGACGCTTTAAGGACATGACTCCGGATCACATCAAGGCCCAATTGATGCACACACACATCCACTGATCTGAAAGCAGGTTTTGTTCTTTGGTTTCAATGTAGAGTATCTAATTATGCTGTGCAATAATTGTAAAACATAAAGATAACTCTACTTCGTGGATTTCGCTTATCGCAGGTTGTTTTCAGAACACAACCCCTGTGAAAAACAAGGGATCACTGTATTAAAGTTAATCAGTTACAGATATTGTTCTGAGTTATCTCCATCTACATCCAATATGTGATCGTCTGACACTACGAGAGGATAATGAAACTGATCCTATTCACTCTTCTGTAATTCAGTTTTGCATTTATTTATTTATTTATTTATTTATCTATTTATTTATTTATTTATTTCCATATAAAAATGCATCCAGCAAGAGATTTTTGTTTTCAGAAAATGTAGATGAATGTGAATAAGCGTAGGGATGGATATGGATTCTTCTACAGTGCACATAAGAATATTTGGTCTACATGTGGTTCCCTTCTTTATCCTCCTTTGAATTAAGTTAAAACTTTTTTTTTCTTTTGTGGGAACATTTGAGTTTGACCAGCTGCTGATCTTCTGGCTTCTCTTTTTCCATATGAAATGTGTGTTGTTGTTTTTTTTGTACACATTTTAGTTTAGCTACAGATTGCATCAAGCCACATTCTAACCAGACAACATTGATATGTATTGTCCTTATTTGCACTTTGGGGTGCTGAAATGTTTTATGATCTGTCGAATGTATTTACCCTGTGATTGCTTTTATCAATAAAAGTACCATTAAACACATTTTTATGATTTCTTTATTACTTTTGATTGGGCTCCAACGATGACACATGCAGAGTGGGAAAAAAAATTAGACTTTAACCATGATTTACTTTTATTGTTTGTGTGGAGAGCTGCTCTTGCATGAGTTTGTGCTGCAGCCGACTGGTTGGTAATCCAGAAGGTAAACTAACATTGATATGCTGATGTAACTCAGCTGGCAGTGCGAGTTTCAGCTCAGCATGATGTCATGTGCTCAACAGATTCAACGCCAGAGCTGAAACTAAACTCAGTCATTGGTAATTTTTACTTTGTCTACATTTCGCTGATGGGTTTTATGCCTTTATTCCTTTTTACAGCAGATTTTTAAATCCCATGTCAGCCTCTCTGAAGGGAGATGTCTCATTTGGCAAGATGGGAGAGTCCCTCAGCCTTGGTTAGCAGGATTCTACCTCGGTGATTTTGACAATTCAAATTTTAAGAGTTCCCATTTGTTACAAAATGTTCTTTCTACCAAAGATTTATGCCAGAAGCGTTGGACTAAAGAATGAACCATTTTAGACATCGCCTCATGTTTAAGGACAGAGCTGTTCAGTTTCCAATAAGACCCCCCAAGGAGGAGTACTGGGATTCACTCGTTTGAATTGTTCCTTGATGCCTTCTCAGGCGGTGGACAATGTCTGTCATCTGAGATTTTCTGTTGCGAGTCAGGTAACATGGCACAGAAGATGTTCACAATTTTGGGTTGCCTTCAGTTCCATCTCCTCCCATAACTATCCACCTCATTCAGTTTCAGTTGCAGTTCAGCAATGTACCAGTCATAATTTTCGTTGGAACATTTGATCGCTTTCATGTCGGTTTTAAGAGATTCAACTTCTGCAAAAGCAAAGTCTATGGATTATTTTCAGGGTTTCGATGTCATACCATTTTTGTAGTTCAAAAGTTCCTTCTCTTTGCGTTTCTTTCCCTGTTCGTGTAGTTTCATGCTAGCAAAGTATGAAATTGCACACTGCGGTGTTGTAGCTATATTTAGCTTGGCTGTATTGGCTGTGCGTTCCGGTCGGCAGAAAGGTTAGTTATAATAACATTAATAGAAGAGGGCGATCTTTAAGAGTTCGTGAGATTGTTCACAATATATTCGCGGATATTTAGCGCATTATATAGAGGATCAAGGTATGAAAGTAAGGATAGAGATTTGAAAGGCTGCTCAAGCACTGAAGCTTACGTTTGGCTCGGTCGCCATCTTGCTCGACAACCTACCTGAGTTTCGGTGTGGAGGAGGAAGAGAAGGAGGAGGAGGAGGGATTTAAGGGCCGAGCCAAGTGAGGGAGAAACGTATTCACACGTATCGGCTCCGCAAGGTGTTTAGTGGGATAAACGTTTTTACAGTCATCGTTTTTCGTCGGCCTGCCTCGTCTGAGTTGACTCTACGTGGAGTGGGTCTGTGGGAGTTTGGACCCGCACACGGGACACGGACGGCTTCCTTCCCAGCTGCCCAACAAGCAAGGCTTACTCCTACTTAAACACAGGTAAGTTTGATCGTTTTTACAAAACGCGCTTCATTTTTCTTTCCTGTCGGTTTTCTTATAGCCAACTGTGTGTTTTTTAAGTCGCTTTAATTATATTTTTCTGTATTTAGTCGGCCAGGATGGCGGTCACCTCTCGACGCATCCGCCTCAAGCCGTGGCTGGTGGCCCAGGTGGACAGCGCTCGGTACCCGGGTCTGGTTTGGGTCGACCGGGAGGCCATGCGCTTCAGGATCCCCTGGAAACACGCCACTAGACACACAC
>NW_015112640.1:134106-151051 GCF_001443285.1 Poecilia latipinna | reverse complement strand
AGGGGGGCTGGGCTCTGCCCCCCAACCCAGGCCTGAACATTGCCCAGGCTCTGCAGACTCAGTGAAGCTGTGAACCAACTATTTTATACAAATCAGTATTATTCACCACTGCACTCCCCCCCTCCCCCGCCCCTCTGTTAAGAAACAAGTACTTGTATGTAATCCTGATTAGAAGTGTACACAATATACTTTTGGATTTGTGTGCTGTTCAGCTTTTTCTTATGAAACGTCGCCACGCAGTAGTGCATTAGTCTGTGCAGACGCTGCAGATGGCTGGTGGTTCTGCAGGCCAAAGTCCGCCTCGCTGCAGAGTGATCAGTGATCTCTTGCTATGACGCGGCTCACCTTTTGCGGTCTCACTGCTTCTCGGATTTTTTTGGGGCAGTTTTTTTCAGTGCATTGTGTTCTGTGTCCTGACTGGCTAAACGGTCTCCGAGCTCCTTCTCTACCTGTGTGCCAATAACGTTACAGTATTTAAATAGAAGTAATACAGATTGGCCATTCAGGAGATGAAAGCTGAAAACTTTGAATGCCTGCTGGAAAAAACTGTGGCCAGAGGCAGTGTTAAACCTGACTGGAAGCTTGCTTGACGAGATCCGTCACTCTGCCATGGATACAGCTGTGAATGTCGCGGGGCAGGTTGGAGGAGACGCTTTAAGGACATGACTCCGGATCACATCAAGGCCCAATTGATGCACACACACATCCACTGATCTGAAAGCAGGTTTTGTTCTTTGGTTTCAATGTAGAGTATCTAATTATGCTGTGCAATAATTGTAAAACATAAAGATAACTCTACTTCGTGGATTTCGCTTATCGCAGGTTGTTTTCAGAACACAACCCCTGTGAAAAACAAGGGATCACTGTATTAAAGTTAATCAGTTACAGACATTGTTCTGAGTTATCTCCATTTACATAAATGTGATTGTCTGACACTACGAGAGGATAATGAAACTGATCCTATTCACTCTTCTGTAATTCAGTTTTGCATTTATTTATTTATTTATTTATTTATCTATTTATTTATTTATTTATTTCCATATAAAAATGCATCCAGCAAGAGATTTTTGTTTTTGTAGATGAATGTGAATAAGCGTAGGGATGGATATGGATTCTTCTACAGTGCACATAAGAATATTTGGTCTACATGTGGTTCCCTTCTTTATCCTCCTTTGAATTAAGTTAAAACTTTTTTTTTCTTTTGTGGGAACATTTGAGTTTGACCAGCTGCTGATCTTCTGGCTTCTCTTTTTCCATATGAAATGTTTTTTTTTGTACACATTTTAGTTTAGCTACAGATTGCATCAAGCCACATTCTAACCAGACAACATTGATATGTATTGTCCTTATTTGCACTTTGGGGTGCTGAAATGTTTTATGATCTGTCGAATGCATTTACCCTGTGTTTGCTTTTATCAATAAAAGTACCATTAAACACATTTTTATGATTTCTTTATTACTTTTGATTGGGCTCCAACGATGACACATGCAGAGTGGAAAAAAAAATTAGACTTTAACCATGATTTACTTTTATTGTTTGTGTGGAGAGCTGCTCTTGCATGAGTTTGTGCTGCAGCCGACTGGTTGGTAATCCAGAAGGTAAACTAACATTGATATGCTGATGTAACTCAGCTGGCAGTGCGAGTTTCAGCTCAACATGATGTCATGTGCTCAACAGATTCAACGCCAGAGCTGAAACTAAACTCAGTCATTGGTGGTGGTAATTTTTACTTTGTCTACATTTTGCTGATGGGTTTTATGCCTTTATTCCTTTTTACAGCAGATTTTTAAATCCCATGTCAGCCTCTCTGAAGGGAGATGTCTCATTTGGCAAGATGGGAGAGTCCCTCAGCCTTGGTTAGCAGGATTCTACCTCGGTGATTTTGACAATTCAAATTTTAAGAGTTCCCATTTGTTACAAAATGTTCTTTCTACCAAAGATTTATGCCAGAAGCGTTGGACTAAAGAATGAACCATTTTAGACATCGCCTCATGTTTAAGGACAGAGCTGTTCAGTTTCCAATAAGACCCCCCAAGGAGGAGTACTGGGATTCACTCGTTTGAATTGTTCCTTGATGCCTTCTCAGGCGGTGGACAATGTCTGTCATCTGAGATTTTCTGTTGCGAGTCAGGTAACATGGCACAGAAGATGTTCACAATTTTGGGTTGCCTTCAGTTCCATCTCCTCCCATAACTATCCACCTCATTCAGTTTCAGTTGCAGTTCAGCAATGTACCAGTCATAATTTTCGTTGGAACATTTGATCGCTTTCATGTCGGTTTTAAGAGATTCAACTTCTGCAAAAGCAAAGTCTATGGATTATTTTCAGGGTTTCGATGTCATACCATTTTTGTAGTTCAAAAGTTCCTTCTCTTTGCGTTTCTTTCCCTGTTCGTGTAGTTTCATGCTAGCAAAGTATGAAATTGCACACTGCGGTGTTGTAGCTATATTTAGCTTGGCTGTATTGGCTGTGCGTTCCGGTCGGCAGAAAGGTTAGTTATAATAACATTAATAGAAGAGGGCGATCTTTAAGAGTTCGTGAGATTGTTCACAATATATTCGCGGATATTTAGCGCATTATATAGAGGATCAAGGTATGAAAGTAAGGATAGAGATTTGA
The DNA here is from genome assembly GCF_001443285.1 of Poecilia latipinna. Lineage (NCBI taxonomy): Eukaryota > Metazoa > Chordata > Actinopteri > Cyprinodontiformes > Poeciliidae > Poecilia > Poecilia latipinna. Next base: position 148,431 of record NW_015112640.1, on the reverse strand, counting down.
AAGGCTGCTCAAGCACTGAAGCTTACGTTTGGCTCGGTCGCCATCTTGCTCGACAACCTACCTGAGTTTCGGTGTGGAGGAGGAAGAGAAGGAGGAGGAGGAGGGATTTAAGGGCCGAGCCAAGTGAGGGAGAAACGTATTCACACGTATCGGCTCCGCAAGGTGTTTAGTGGGATAAACGTTTTTACAGTCATCGTTTTTCGTCGGCCTGCCTCGTCTGAGTTGACTCTACGTGGAGTGGGTCTGTGGGAGTTTGGACCCGCACACGGGACACGGACGGCTTCCTTCCCAGCTGCCCAACAAGCAAGGCTTACTCCTACTTAAACACAGGTAAGTTTGATCGTTTTTACAAAACGCGCTTCATTTTTCTTTCCTGTCGGTTTTCTTATAGCCAACTGTGTGTTTTTTAAGTCGCTTTAATTATATTTTTCTGTATTTAGTCGGCCAGGATGGCGGTCACCCCGCGACGCGTCCGCCTCAAGCCGTGGCTGGTGGCCCAGGTGGACAGCGCTCGGTACCCGGGTCTGGTTTGGGTCGACCGGGAGGCCATGCGCTTCAGGATCCCCTGGAAACACGCCACTAGACACACACCCCAACACGAAGACGAGGACACCATATTTAAGGTAAATATTTATTTAGATTGTCTCGGCTGAAGGAAAATCGGTTTGAAATGAGAAGATTTTATCTTGGGACTCACGACTATATATACTGATTATGCTTCATTCATTTAATTTTTTTTATTGCCTTTTTGCTTGTTTGCTAAGAGATCCCGACTTTTCTCGAGACGCTGAGAAACTTTATCCGTATCAGGATCGGTCCATATCGACATAATCACAGTGATGGAGGACACTCTATAGATGTATAGATTTTTATTTCGAGCTTGAGCATAAAGGCATCAAATCAGTCCTTGACATCAGACATGGTTTTTGTATAAGTGAGGCATCTGAAGAGGGTTTTCAGTGCGCAGGGACTCATTCGGTGCAAGTCCTATTCCGACTTAGTTTTGGTTGAATTCATTCATAACCAGCTGCAGAACCCTGGACAGCTACACGGTTACCGATGGATGTACGCTAAATGCAGAGAGCATGAACTTCGTGTGAGAAAATATGTGCTCTTGGTGTAAAAGGAATTGGAACCCCAAGCGTGGCAGACGGAGAAATTACTTTTGTCTCTTTGCATTATGTCTTCCTTAGGGCCGCAGAAAATGATGCTAGTCGTCCATTTCGCGGGATCTCGAGAAAATAAGTCGGGATTTCTTTTCTCTTTTTCTCAATGGCTTCGTAATAAACGGCAACAAGCATATCCTGCGTCTATTTAAAAAAAAAAAAGCATTTAGCGTTTTAGACATTGTGTGATATATTTTCTGTAAATACACTTAAGCTGTTTTTATTTTTCCTGAAAGTTGTGATAAATAAAACTGGTGACTTAAATTAAATGTGTCTTTAACAATCAATTGTCAGCATCTGTCGCTACCAAATATTGAAGTATTTTTAAAAACATTTGTTTTATAAGGTTTGATTTTGATAGTACCTCTGTAAAGCTACCTGAGCCCAGAATATAGCCTGGTTAAAGTGATCACATGATCATTTTCATGTCTGATCAGATTTTTTTTATTCATTTTAGATTTAAAATGTCATTATTACAAGTCTTTAATTCAGTTGAAACACAACTTTCCCAACCCTTGCGTTTATTTTGTTGCACGTCTTCTGCTTTTTGCACTTATTGTGATCAATGCAACACCAATCGGTAAATATTTAGAACAATGAGACGTTCTGGAACATATAAAAATGTAATTGATCTCGTTTCTGTGACTGCTTCGTCCAGGCGTGGGCTGTGGAGACCGGGAAGTTTCAGGAGGGAGTTGATGAACCTGATCCCGCCAAGTGGAAAGCCCAGCTTCGGTGCGCCCTGAACAAAAGTCGGGAATTCAAACTGGTCTATGACGGCACCAAAGAAGTCCCCATGAATCCCTTAAAGGTGTACGATGTCTGCGACATCCCACAACCCAACAGTGACCAAAGTAAGTACAAAGTTCTTCAGATGTTCTAGGGATTTTCATTGTTTTTCCATCTGTCAATGTTTTGTTTTCTTTTCCTGATAGCTCCTTCAGATGCAGGATCACATACTCTCTACGATGAGGATTTTGGAGAGGATCCCACACCAGATTCTCTTCGCCCAAATCCATCCACTGGTGATTGTTACAGCCTTATATTGTTGCAAATACGTGGAGGAATTGATGGAAAACAAAAAAGACAACTCCTCTGTCCTCTTTCATCTTTTAGGCACCAGTCCTTCTCCACTCATGTGGCCTCTGATGGGTTCCAATTCTTCCATCCAGCCTCCCTGCTGTCCACCTTCGAATGAGGTCTGGCCCAGAGAGGAGCCCGCAGATGTAGAGCTGCCCCCCACAAACATGGATGAGCTGCCCCCTGCCCCTCTGCCTGACCCCATCCTGCAGCCGGCTCCTCTTTCTGACGTCTTTGCCTCTCCAGAAACGTGGATCAGCTCCCTCCCAAGTTAGTGTGAACAACTTTATCCCCTTGCAGAAATCAACTTTGTGTCACACAAAAATTAGTTGACTGAAATTTGTTTTGAAAGTTTAGCTGCAGAATTCAATTCCAAAAAAAAAAAATCTAAATTTAGCAAAATAAGGTTTTAAAAACTGAAAAGGGCATGAAATGTTGATGCCTTTCTGGATCAGGTTCTCTAAAACAGATGGAAGTGATTTTACTATCCATCTTTTCTTAAATCATCCACAAACAGGTTAACTTTGCCAGATCATCTCTTTGTCTGCCTGCAAGTTTTTCTGTTTTTTTTAACCATCATGTTTATGGTAAATTACTAAATCACACTTTAATAAATAATTTGCATGTATTAAAAACCATTGATCAGTCATTAATAGACTTGCTAAAGACCCAGTTTCCAGACCTTCTGGGAAATCATCTGAACATGGAGATTTACATCTGATTTTACAGTCCCTCATTTTACCGTCTCCAGTTTTTGTATTTTGAAAACATGAACTGCAGCCTCGGGGTACACAGTTGCACGTTGCCATGCAGAAGTGACTAAGCTTGTAAAAACCTGTTGAAGTGTTTTGTCATTCAAAACACTCCTCCTTTGAGGAGCAAGGTTTGCTATCTCGATCTCCACTAGGATCCCTTTCATGAATGCAGACTGCATGCAAGGTGGAGATAAGAACTCCTGCAAGCCCACTTAAAAAAAAAAACAACTTTGTTGCACTTTTTGTATTTCAGGTCATGAAATGGGAGTTAAAAACAAATGGTGGATTCAAGCCAGAATTATCCTGATCTCTACGATTGTTTGGGGAAAATATACGACGGACAAACTGAAGAGACAAAAGTATTTTTGGAAGTTGTGCATCATATCTGGGGTAAAATCACCCCAGAAAAGTGACTATTTGATTTGGAGCTACTTTGTCTTAGGATCTGGGTGACTGGTCATATTTGATGGAAGCATAAGTTATGTGTCAGTTCATCATGCAAACTATTTCTTAGTCCAACACTCCTAAGAACGGATGTAAATGACATTGTTGTGCTGAATGCAGGGAGTCGGGAAGAACAAGACCTTCGTAAAGAGACAGACGCCCAATTTAAAGGTGTTAAACTGCAAAGTCAAATTTCTTTTAAGTCGTGTTTGACAGATGCAGCATTTTTATAACTGAAGTAGTAACTTGTTTGTGCCATTTCTGTGCTTTAGAGGATCTCTAATTTGGTGTCTGTCTGAACCAGTGACAGACTTGGAGGTCCAGTTCCTGTACAGAGGGAAGGAGGTGTCTCCCACCGTGACTGTGAGCAACCTGCTGGGCTGCAGGCTGTTCTACGGGGACCTGGGGCCCATCCTCAACCAGGAGGAGCTGTTTGGACCCGTGAACCTGGCACAGCTGCGCTTCCCGACCACGGAGCACATCACCAACGACAAGCAGAGGATCTTCACCAATCGGCTGCTGGATGTGATGGACCGAGGTCTGATCCTGGAGATCAGGGGCCACGATATCTACGCAATCCGCCTCTGCCAGTGCAGGGTGTACTGGTCGGGCCCCTGCGCTCCAAACCCAGCGGCGCCAAATCTGATAGAGCGGCAGAAGAAGGTCAAGCTCTTTTGCCTGGAGTCGTTTCTCAGCGGTAAATACAATTAAGAGAACTGAATATTAAAACGAGAGAGTATCTTTACCAAAGTAGCACATTTAAAATGTTGATGCAGACCCAGAGGGTCGTCATTTGAACTTTTCTAAAGATTAATGCAATATTTTTACCATCAGAGGACAAATATCAATTTGTGTCATCTGTCCCCACAACCTATAGCGGCCATGAGGAATAGCAGTAATGGAGTCTAAAAATAATTTTCCAGTTTTGGACAGACTTTATTTCCTGCTTCTTTGTCCAATAGTTGGATTGATCTGTTTGTCCATCCATTAATCATCGATCCATGGATGATTTATTTATCCTTCTACAAATCTCTATCATCCATCTACACATCAGTTCATCTCATGTTTATCTGCCCATGTTTTTATGACCCATTTATCCATTTTCCATAGTGAAATAAATCTGCAAAAGAATTTAAAGTTCTAAAACGTTAGTGTGTAGGAACCCTGTGATGATGTTTTAGAGTAACATCATAACTATAGTTTTCCTTTATTTCTGTTATGCAGGTGTTATAGCGCAGCAGCGTGGCCAGGCGACCAGCCCTCCTCAGTTTGAAATCAGCCTCTGCTTTGGAGAGGAATATCCCGATGGAAGACCCAAAGAGCGAAAACTCATCATGGTCCAGGTGAGAAAAACAGGAATTTAATTTGTACTTTTTAAATGAAGAAACATTCAGAAACTGCAGTCACAAAACCACACCATTTTGATTTCATAAAAACCCAGCANGCTGCAGAACCACCAGGGCCAGGCTCTGCAGTCAGTGAAGCTGTGAATCAACTATTGTGTACAAAACATCAGCTTTTTCTTGTGAAACTGTGCTATGCAGATGGCTGGTGGTTCTGCAGGCCAGTCAGTCCATCTCACTGCAGAGGAATATATATTGTAGAGAATAAAATCATTAACTTCTGGCTTGTCTTCTCTTGTCCTCCTGAATTCAATGATTCCATGTGTGGAAATAAAAGCCACATAAAAATGACAGTCAGTGCTCCACATCATACATTTTCAGAGTTTATCCTAACATTTAAAAGTATAAAATCACATTGACAACACACTAAAACAGACATTAATTTACCTGAGACAAATGGAAAAGGAGGTGGAAAGCAAAGATGTCTTTGGAGAATTTCAAAAGCAAATCTAGTTTGTTCCTCACGTGCACAAACTTTGATAGTAACAGCATATTCTTTTTAATCTATTCAAATAAAGCGTATCTTTGTTCATCCAACCAGGAGCTGTCTCAACCCTCTTAAATGTTAAACTCCCTACAATTTGTTTTCAAGATCAAACACCAGTTGTCACCTTTAAATAAAGTGGAAGCAGAGCTTCTCCTCCACTGACATGAACTTGTGCTGTTTTATGGCTTTTCACAGATCAGTGTGAAAGCTGGAACTTCTGATTCCCACACAAAGGGCAGATCAGAAGCTCTAGCGGGCAATCTGCTGTAACTACAGGTAAAGGTCAATGGGGCAGATTAAGTTATTCTGAAAACTAATTGGGACATTACAATAAAGACATGTTAACTAGGAGGGATTATAAATTTGTGTCTTACAGATATTCTGTTTTCAGTTTTACACCAGCTGCTTAAATCTTATCAAGGTGGTCAAAAGGTTAACCCACTGACACAGTTTACTCAATCGATATGCATGTGAAAAAAAGACCAGATTTACTGGAGAAAAATGTCTGAGAAATGCAGAACATAGCTGACAGTATGCTGACATCTGCTGGTGACTTTCAGTCAAGCCTTCATTCAAGGTACCAGATTTTCTTTGCATTTATTGCAGTGACTTTGGTCTTAATGTATGAATATTCTGGGAGGGTTTGAGGGTCTTTGAGCTTCAAAGGTATTTAAACAACTCCAGGCCTGTTTTTGTGTACCCATCTTTAATATCTGATTTTTTTTTTCAACTTTTCTCCCCATATTTATTGGTTTGCTTTAGCTAGAGTTATCAGCAGAAATGATGGCATTTATTTATAGATTAATTGTATGTTTTTAAAATACACAGCCCTGGAAAGAATTAAGAGCCACTGCACTGAGCCCCGTTGAAAACCACCTGGTTTTTCCACCAAATGTTGATCTCTGAACTCTTCCTGAATTAAAACATTATTGTTGTTGTTTCTAAATGAACATGAACTGGTTTTCTTTGCATTATTTTAGGTAGGAAAGCACTAAATTTTTTGTTATTTTGACTCTTTCTCATGTTCTGCAAATAAATACTAAATTGTTGCTTGGAATTTCAGAGACATGTCAGTAGCTCATAGAATAAAAGAACAATGGATATTTTACTCAAACATATAACTATAAAATAAAATCAGAGAACTGATCATTTTGCAATGAACTCTTCATTTTTTCCAGAGCTGCATATATTAGTAGCTAACAATTTTACAAAATTGGAAAGATAAACTTAGCAGAAAAAGAATTTACTCCTGTGTGCTTCTCATCAAACACATTTTCATACAGTTAAAGATATGCTTCAAAGATGCAAAATGTTTATTTTCAGGATTATGATGTCATTAGTTTGTGTAAAGTGAAGCCATCTAACCTAACCGCTTCATCTTTGGCAGTAACAGAGCCATCAAGCCCTAACAAACAATCTTTTATCACTGTGGATGAATTTTAAATTTCTCTACTTAGCAAACCTTTTCACATTTTCTCATATCGGATGGCTTTTAAGCTTGAATAACATTTCTCGGGTAAAGCTTCACCATTTTAAATTGGTGTAGCATTACATTAAATCCATTTTAAGATGGATTTAACTTGTTTAGGTCTCTTCAAAACCTGCTTTATGTCATGGCTTATATCCAAAACCCAAAGTTTTTCTGCATTTTCTTGGGGTGTGAATCAGACTTTTCTTATAAACTCTTACCTAGAAAATCAAAACCTTAACACGATGCACACTAGATTCTTTTTTTTAAGCTTTGTTGCGCTTGAAGTGTCTTGAAGGTTTTGGGGATTTGGTTTTGTGTACGTCTGTGTTTTTGCTGTTCCTCTTTTTATTTATCTGTTTTACTCTTCTTGTCTGTTTGTTACTAATTTTTGTTAGATGTTTCTCTTTCTGGTGTTTCTTTACTTCAGCCCCCCTGTGGTGCTCCCCAGTTGTCTTATTTTATTATCCTTTTATGTCTGAGTCTACGTCTATCACTCGTTGTGTTTCTAGTTGTTTATTTCTTTGTTTAGTCCTTTTGGTAATTCTAATTTCTGTGATCCTGATTTCTCCTTGTTATTATTTTCTCAGTTCGGAAACAAGGCTGTATGGAGTCTCTTTCTAGTTTATTATGAGTCTTAGAGTTTATGTAGTGTTAAAATTATTTCCAGCTGCCCTTGTTTTTCCTCTCTCACTTTTTTGTGTTTCCCTGAGTATCTTCCCAGTTTCTCTGTCTCCTGCTCCAGCCACTCTCTCCTTTAATCAGTCTCATGAGCTCATGTCTTTGTTTCGCTTTCCCACTTTCCCTCTCATTCTCTACCACAACTTGCAAGATCCTCATGTTCACTCCTGTCTTTCCTCATGTCTTTAAGCTATGACTTAAATGATTCTGAAGACAAAAGTTTGTGCAACATGGTCACAATAATCACTTGTAAGTTTTTAAATCCCTATTTAGACTCTGCGTTATCTCGAACCTGTCTGAATCCGACATGAAACGATGAAAATCATCTGAGAAGCTGCAGACGGCCGACACCGAAATGACTCACCTTGAGCCATAACCCACACAGTCTCCCCTTCAGTGCTTTCCAACACCCCCATCTCTAAACACATTAGCATCACAGAGGCAACAGGAGCATGAATCTCTGAGGACAGAAACTAAATATGGAGATGCGGAGGACACGAGGGGGAAGGCTCCACAGGGTTTCAGGGTGTGGTTTTGTAAATATCAGCCTGGTTTGAATCCTTCTACTCACAGAATCATCATCCAACAGTTTCTTTGTTTTGTTTTTTTTTTTTTTTTTTTTTTTTTTTTTTTTTGTTATTGNTATATATATATATATATATATATATATATATATATATATATATATATATGTGTGTGTGTGTAATGTTCTGTCAAGAGTGTATCAACTCTGTCTAGACACCGATTTAAACCACAGCAAATGACGTGAAGTAAGGTTGACCATTTATTGTTGGCTTCCTCTTTACATGCTGCAGTGAAAACTGCAGACAGAATGAACACAAAACAATACAAAACTTAGTTCTGTCTGAGCAAACCTTACATACAGTACATACATTTAACACAATTATGACCTCTGCAGTCAACTGAAATGTACCATAAGCAGTCAAATGAAAAATACCAGTCACAATAATGAAACATTAGCGTTTTAACAAAATAATATCTGACACATCTTAAGTAGCATATATCTTATCATAAAACATCACTTACAGCATTACTTCAGCTGAGCTTCTTTGTGGATGGCAAAAGATTAAATGCTGAAGACAAAATAATATCCAGCCATGATTGCTGCAGCTCCAAAAACCCCCAGGAAATTACTGAACACGAAGTTAGATACTGCAATGGTTCTTCAAAATAAAAGCCTTCAAATTTACTGCAGCTACAAATAACTAAAAATGCCATCAAACTTACTATATCCATAAAGTATTAAAGAAAAATGCTGTAAAACAGTACAACATATCTATGTATCTATCTGTCTATATATATATATATATATATATATATATATATATATATATATATATATATATATATATATATATATATATATTATGTTGCATCCAAAAAAACAGATGGAAAGTTGAAAGGAAGGAAAAGGTGCAGCAGAAAAATCTGAACCCTTATCAAGGATTACTGAGTGAAATGAATGTAAATGAATGTGTGTACCGGTAGTTAAGCCTAAAAGCCTGAAATTTTGCTAATTAGGCCCAGATTCGTGCTTAAAATATTTCGTTTGATTTACCAACATGCTTCTCATGAAGGCAGCTAAAGATTACAATGTGACCCTGCAACATCAACTCCTTAGATTTCAATATTTAATACTAATAAATTGTGAAAATAACAATAGAAACAACAAAAGCTGGCCAGCCATTACAAGACCTGTGCAACTGTTTGCCACTTAGCAAAAACATCCTGGAGTCTTTCTGCATGGACTTTGGATGTGTAGTTATGGGTACTGCGGCTTCCGCCAACAGTTCAAAAACATTGGCGCTTGAGGACTGGGTGTCAAACTCCAGTCCTCAAGCGCCGTTGTACTGCAGTTTTTAGATGTGCCACAGAAATGAAATGGCTTAATTAAATCCTCCTTGTGTAGATATGTTCTCCAGAGTCTTGCTAATCACCTAATTATTGAATTCAGGTGTGGTGCAGCAGATGTACATCTAAAAGTTGCAGGGCAGTGGCCCTCCCCGACTGGAGTTTGACACCTGGCTTGTCCTTAGGTGAGTGTGTTCATGGCTGTTTGTCCTCTCTCTGTGTTGGGCTGGAGAACTTTCCAGCCAAACACCAAAAATAACATATTTTAATGTTATTTTCAATTATAAAAAAATGTATATATAAACTTTTTACTACTCGGTTTATGTCAGCTTAGTAGCTGCAATACTTTAAAAAAACAAAAACCTCTTGCATGTCAAGAAAGGTAGAGCACATATTTCTGTAGTTATGTTCAGCTCGGGATTCTCTTCGTCTTGGACTGAGTCGCTCACATCCTGTCCACTTGTTGTACATCGTGACAAACCAACACCGCGCTGCTCAGAAAGTGTATGAGGTTCCATTTGTGTCAAAAATAAGTAGAAGTCATATGACACAAATGGAACCCCATACTAGGGTGTGTCGCCGGCGTGACGTCACGTCTGCTACCTGAGTTTCGGTGAAGAGAAGGGATTTAAGGGCCGAGAAACGCACTCGCACGTATCGGCTCCTCAACGTGTTTTAGGGTGATGAACGTGGAGTGGGTCTGTGGGAGTTTGGACCTGCACACGGGACACGGATGGCTTTCTTCCCAGCTGCCCAACAAGGAAGGCTTACTCCTGCTTCAGCACAAGTAAGTTTGATCGTTTTTTTCAAGAGCTTCATTTTTCTTTGTCGATTTTCTTGCCGCATTATTACTGCTCGTTTAAAGATTCATGAATCTTTTGGAAGTAAATCAGTTGCACGGTGGTAACAAGTTAAAGGCCTCGCTGTCGGTCAGACGTCAGAAGCCAGGCAGCTTCCATACGTTTGGAAAATCCGTACTTGCAGGATTTGTGGTGTTGCATTGTTTAGTGGTTTGGCAGTTTAGAAAATTACACTCATAACAGGGCGGACTGGCTGGTTTATAGCCAACTGTGTGTTTTTTAAGTCGCTTTAATTATATTTTTCTGTATTTAGTCGGCCAGGATGGCGGTCACCTCTCGACGCATCCGCCTCAAGCCGTGGCTGGTGGCCCAGGTGGACAGCGCTCGGTACCCGGGTCTGGTTTGGGTCGACCGGGAGGCCATGCGCTTCAGGATCCCCTGGAAACACGCCACTAGACACACACTCCAACACGAGGACACCATATTTAAGGTAAATATTTATTTAGATTGTCTCGGCTGAAGGAAAATCGGTTTAAAATGAGAAGATTTTATCTTGGGACTCACAACTATATGCCTTTTTGCTTAAGAGATCCCGACTTTTCTCGAGACGCCGAGAAACTTTATCCGTATCAGGATCGGTACATAACGACATAATCACAGTGATGGAGGACACTCTATAGATGTATAGATTTTTATTTCGAGCTTGAGCATAAAGGCATCAAATCAGTCCTTGACATCAGACATGGTTTTTGTATAAGTGAGGCATCTGAAGAGGGTTTTCAGTGCGCGGGGACTCATTCGGTGCAAGTCCTATTCCGACTTAGTTTTGGTTGAATTTATTCATAACCAGCTGCAGAACCCTGGACAGCTACACGGTTACCGATGGATGTACGCTAAATGCAGAGAGCATGAACTTCGTGTGAAAAAATATGTGCGCTTGGTGTAAAAGGATCCCCAAGCGTGGCAGACGGAGAAATTACTTTTGTCTCTTTGCATTATATCTTCCATAGGGCCGCAGTAAATGGTGCTAGTCGTCCATTTCGCGGGATCTCGAGAAAATAAGTCGGGATTTCTTTTTTTTTTTCTCCTTGACCCCTTTGGGGCTCCGTAAAAAAACGGCAACAATCATATCCTGCGTCTATTTTTTTGCGTTTTGTACATTGTGAAATATTTTCTGTAAATGAACTTGAGCTGTTATTTTTTCTGAAAGTTGTGATGAATAAAACCGGTGACTTAAATTAAATGTGTCTCTAACAATCAATTGTCAGCATCTGTCGCTACCAAATGAAGTATTTTTAAAAACATTTGTTTTATAAGGTTTGATTTTGATGGTACCTCTGTAAAGCTACCTGAGCCCAGAATATAGCCTGGTTAAAGTGATCACATGATCATTTTCATGTCTGATCAGATTTTTTTTATTCATTTTAGATTTAAAATGTCATTATTACAAGTCTTTAATTCAGTTGAAACACAACTTTTCCAACCCTTGCATTTATTTTGTTGCACGTCTTCTGCTTTTTGCACTTATTGTGATCAATGCAACACCAATCGGTAAATATTTAGAACAATGAGACGTTCTGGAACATATAAAAATGTAATTGATCTCGTTTCTGTGACTGCTTCGTCCAGGCGTGGGCTGTGGAGACCGGGAAGTTTCAGGAGGGAGTTGATGAACCTGATCCCGCCAAGTGGAAAGCCCAGCTTCGGTGCGCCCTGAACAAAAGTCGGGAATTCAAACTGGTCTATGACGGCACCAAAGAAGTCCCCATGAATCCCTTTAGGGTGTACGAAGTCTGCGACATCCCACAACCCTACAGTGACCAAAGTACAAAGTTCTTCAGATGTTTTAGGGATTTTCATTGTTTTTCCATCTTTCAATGTTTTTGTTTTCCCGATAGCTCCTTCAGATGCAGGATCACATACTCCCTACGATGAGGATTTTGGAGAAGATCGCACACCAGATTCTCTTCCTCCATATCCATCCAATGGTGATTGTTTACAGCCTTATATTGTTGCAAATACGAGGAGGAATTGATGGAAAACAAAAACTAATCTTTCCTCTTTTAGGCACCAGTCCTTCTCCACTCATGTGGCCTCCGATGGGTTCCCGTTCTTCCATCCAGCCTCCCTGCTGTCCACCTTCGAATGAGATCTGGCCCAAAGAGGAGCCCGCAGATGTAGAGCTGCCCCCTGCCCCTCTGCCTGACCCCATCCTGCAGCCGGCTCCTCTTTCTGATGTCTTTGTCTCTCCAGAAATGTGGATCAGCTCCCTCCCAAGTTAGTGTGAACAACTTTATCCCCTTTCAGAAATCAACTTTGTCACACAAAAACTAGTTGACATTTGTTTTGAAAGTTTAGCTGCAGAATTCAATTTCAAAAAAATCTAAATTTAGTAAAATAAGGTTTTAAAAACTGAAAAGGGCATGAAATATTGATGCCTTTCTGGATCAGGTTCTCTAAAACAGATGGAAGTGATTTTACTATCCATCTTTTCTTAAATCATCCACAAACAGGTTAACTTTGCCAGATCATCTCTTTGTCTGCCTGCAAGTTTTTCTGTTTTTTTTAACCATCATGTTTATGGTAAATTACTAAATCACACTTTAATAAATAATTTGCATGTATTAAAAACCATTGATCAGTCATTAATAGACTTGCTAAAGACCCAGTTTCCAGACCTTGTGGGAAATCATCTGAACATGGAGATTTACAGCCGTTTTTACAGTCCCTCATTTTACCGTCTCCAGTTTTTGTATTTTGAAAACATGAACTGCAGCCTCGGGGTACATAGTTACACGTTGCCATGCAGAAGTGACTAAGCTTGTAAAAACCTGTTGAAGTGTTTTGTCATTCAAAACACTCCTCCTTTGAGGAGCAAGGTTTGCCATCTCGATCTCCACCAAGATCTCTTTCATGAATGCAGACTGCATGCAAGGTGGAGATAAGAACTCCTGCAAGCCCACTTAAAAAAAAAAACAACTTTGTTGCACTTTTTGTATTTCAGGTCATGAAATGGGAGTTAAAAACAAATGGTGGATTCAAGCCAGAATTATCCTGATCTCTACGATTGTTTGGGGAAAATATACGACGGACAAACTGAAGAGACAAAAGTATTTTTGGAAGTTGTGCATCATATCTGGGGTAAAATCACCCCAGAAAAGTGACAATTTGATTTGGTGCTACTTTGTCTTAGGATCTGGGTGACTGGTCATATTTGATGGAAGCATAAGTTGTGCGTCAGAAAATCCTTTAGGTCAGAGGTTCCCAAACCAAATTTTGCTGCGACCTGAGTGGGAACCGTCGGATAAGGCTTGTTGGTGTTCCTGCTAAATCCTGAATATGCCCAATTTGGGTTGTCTTGGCCTTTTTATCGCAGCCTGTGTGGTTTCCCTTACTGGGAAAGAGAATACAACCTGTTGAATGTGACAGGTAGCCAATCAGAAAGCGCTGTGATGTAAGAACAGAGGGGAATCCCAAACAGCTGACATATCGCGCAACTGAGAATCCAGTGGATATCAGAGATGACATGTGGAAATGTTTATTATTATATGTAAAGGTCATTTTTAACTGAATAAACATATGTTTATGTTTATTCAGTTAAAAATGTTAACTATGAAAAAACACAGTCGCCTCCAAATCATAGTGCAGCAAATAGAGCGGCTGCTCCCGCTATCTATTATCCACCGCCTTTTCTTTTTGTTACGTCTTTTATCTCTTAAAATGACTCCACAAACTGTCACTATTGAACTACATCGTCATCCGTGTTTGGTCATTCCAAATTCCCGTATGCTATGTTGGGGGTTTTACTGGATTATCCTCTGGAATCGGGATGTTCGTGTGGTGTGTTCCTCCTGCCTTGGACACACGAACCGATCGAACCTGTTGGACTTTTATCAGCTCTGTGGTCACAGAGGTTTGGAGAATCGGCCGACATTCTTAAATCTTGCCGTCTCACAAGCTCTACTCATCTCCTCTCGACCACTGCCCAAAAGCTCTGACTCTGGTCGCTATGGTAACTTTTACATATCCCTTCAAAATAAGATACAGATGCGCCACAAAAACGAGCATTTTACTTTCGTGAAAATTTTAACTCACGATAATGACTAACGGAGCCCTGAGCTTGTTTCTCTGCAACGAGACGGTAACATCAGGGAGTGATGAGAGACAAT
>NW_015112640.1:129335-131263 GCF_001443285.1 Poecilia latipinna | reverse complement strand
ATGTTAACTATGAAAAAACATAGTCGCTTCCAAATCATAGTGCAGCAAATAGAGCGGCTGCTCCCGCTGTCTTTCATCCACCACCTTTTCTTTTCGTCTTTTATCTCTTAAAATGTCTCCACAAACTATCACTATTGTTTCTACATCGTCATCCGTGTTTGGTTATTCTAAATTCCCGTATGCTATGTTGGGGGTTTTGTGGATTTTCTTCTGGAATCGCGATGTTTGTGACTGGAATCGGTTCGTGTGGTTTGTTGCTCCTGCCTTGGACACAAGAACCGATCGAACCTGTTGTACTTTTATCAGCTCTGTGGTCACAGAGGTTTGGAGAATCGACAATCCTTAAGTCTTGCCGTCTAAACCAGACTTAAGACTCACAAGCTCTACTCATCTCCTCTCGACCACTGCCCAAACGCTCTGACTCTGGTTGCTATGGTAACGTTTACATATCCCTTCAAAATAAGATACAGATGCGACACAAAAACGAACATTTTACTTTCGTGAAAATTTTGACTCAGGATAATGACTAACGGAGCCCTGAGCTTGTTTCTCTGCACCGAGACGGTCCCATCTGGGAGTGATGAGACAATGACACCCGAAGTGTTGCTTATATCCACAGCCTGCTTGGTCTCTACGTGGCGAAGCAGTTTGAAGCTTCATTGCCTCATTAGCAGCCGGTCGCCGCATGTTACACAGAGCGGCTTGTAATGTGGGACTCACCTACCGGTCCGGGATAAATCCATCCTCCTGTCTCTTCTCTGGGCCTTTTCCCCTTTGCAAAGAAACTTTCCAAAGATACCTCATCCATCATTTTGCTGCTTGTGGGCTCAATGTTGGCGCGCAAGTAACAGAGAATCCGGTTAAAGGATTTTCAAAATAAAAGATCCTCCAGACTCGAAATGCATAAAACGGAAATATTCATTTCTTGCGTGGCCCAATTGGTCCACGGACCAGGGGTTGGGGGCCACTGCTTTAGAGGATCTCTAATTTGGTGTCTGTTGTCTGAACCAGTGACAGACTTGGAGGTCCAGTTCCTGTACAGAGGGAAGGAGGTGTCTCCCACCGTGACTGTGAGCAACCCGCTGGGCTGCAGGCTGTTCTACGGGGACCTGGGGCCCATGGTCAACCAGGAGGAGCTGTTTGGACCCGTGAACCTGGCACAGCTGCGCTTCCCGACCACGGAGCACATCACCAACGACAAGCAGAGGATCTTCACCAATCGGCTGCTGGATGTGATGGACCGAGGTCTGATCCTGGAGATCAGGGGCCACGATATCTACGCAATCCGCCTCTGCCAGTGCAGGGTGTACTGGTCGGGCCCCTGCGCTCCAAACCCAGCGGCGCCAAATCTGATAGAGCGGCAGAAGAAGGTCAAGCTCTTTTGCCTGGAGTCGTTTCTCAGCAGTAAGTAAAATTACTACTGAATATTAAAACGAGAGAGTATCTTTACCAAAGTAACGCATCTAAAATGTTGATGCAGACCCTGAGGGTCGTCATTTGAACTTTTCTAAAGATTAATGCAATATTTTTACCATCAGAGGACAAATATCAATGCGTGTCATCTGTCCCCACAACCTATAGCGGCCATGAGGAATAGCAGTAATGGAGTCTAAAAAACATTGAAAAATTCAGTATTTTCCTGTTTTGGACAGACCATTTCCTGTTTCTTTGTCCATCCATTAATCAACGATCCATCAATCCATGGTTGATTTATTTGTCCTACAAATCTCTATCATCCATCTACACATCAGTTCATCTCATGTTTATCTGCCCATGGTTTTATGATCCATTTAACAATTTTCCATAGTGAAATATAAATCTGCAAAAGAATTTAAAGTTCTAAAATGTTGGTGTGTAGGAACCCTGTGATGTTTGAAGTGACGTATAACTACAGTTTGCTTTATTTCTTTTTTTTTTTTTTTTTTTTT
>NW_015112640.1:110276-122678 GCF_001443285.1 Poecilia latipinna | reverse complement strand
CACATCCAAAAGNTTCTTTNTTTTTTTTTTTTTTTTTTTTTTTTTTTTTTTTGTTGTTGTAATGGAAAATCCCTTTGTTCCTGCCAGGCAAGGCAAGTCAGCAATGAGTAATGCTTCTTTTCCTAAAATATGAAACTAAACAAATTGAAAACTGACAAACATTTAAAAATAATTTGATAACAAAGGACTTTTGTCTCTGTTTCTGAGCACTTTTGCTTACAAACACAAACACACTCATGCATCATGCGTACAGAGAAGCAGGTCCAATCAGGCACAAATATGCAGAATTACAATTTATTCTGGAATGTGGGTGACACATTTCATTTGTTTTCTTAATCTTACTTTTTATTATTATTGCTTTATTTGTCACTGGTGTCATTTCCTTGGTTCCCTCTAACCATTTGTTTGTTATTTTGTCACTTATAGTTGTTATGGCCTCAGAAAATTAGACTCGTGTACTCCTAATCCAGCTCACATGACAATTTTAGAGTTACAGAATCTTAGTAACTCTGATCATGTTTAGCCAATCTAGTTTGTTGATATGGAGGTAAGTTATAACAAATGTCATGTCCAGGCATTTTACCAGTCAAACGAACCAAATCAGATCCAGAAAGGTGAGTCAAAACAATCTAAATGTACAGAAAGATTCAATTACAGTTCCATTTCTATTCAACATTAATTTAAAGTCAAATGTAAATTAATGGGTAACACTTTATTTGAAGGGGGTTGAATAAGACTGACATGACACTGTCATAAACACCTGTCATGAACATGAATAAGCCTTCATGAATATTTATGACTGTGGTCATAAAGTGTCATTCGGTAAATTATGACACTTTTAATACACAGTTGACATTATTCAAAATGTCTTTGTTATGACAACTTGACATTAACCAAGAAATCATTACTGACATAAATTTGTTATAAAATAATTACTGATTGTACTTTAAAAATTAGGTAACTTTATGTTATTAAAGGTAAAGTTTAAACAGTAATGATTTCCTGGTTAATGTCAAGTTGTCATAACAAAGACATTTTGAATAATGTCAACTTTGTATTAAAAGTGTCATTATTTACCGAATGACACTTTATGACAACAGTCATAAATATTCATGAAGGCTTATTCATGTTCATGACGGGTGTTATGTCATGTTTATGACAGTGTCATGTCAGTCTTATTCAACCCCCTTCAAATAAAGTGTTACCAATTAAGGTGTAGTTAAGCCTAAAAAATTGTTAATTAGGCCCAGATTCATGCTTAAAATATTTCGTTTGATTTACCAACATGCTTCTCATGAAGGCAGCTAAAGATTACAACGTGACCCTTAGATTTCAATATTTAACACTAATAAATTGTACATCTAAAAGTTGCAGGGCAGTGGCCCTCCCCGACTGGAGTTTGACACCTGGCTTGTCCTTAGGTGAGTGTGTTCATGGCTGTTTGTCCTCTCTCTGTGTTGGGCTGGAGAACTTTCCAGCCAAACACTAAAAATAACATATTTGTTTAATTAAAAAAAAAAAAAAAGAATTGTGGTATATATAAAATTGTTTTACGACTCGGTTTATGTCAGTTGTCGCAGTTTAGTAGCTGCGATACTTAAAAAAAAAAAAAAAAAAAAAAAAAAAAAAACCTCTTGCATGTCAAGAAAGGTAGAGCACATATTTCTGTAGTTACTCATGTTCAGCTCGGGATTCTCTTCGTCTTGGACTGAGTCGCTCACATCCTGTCCACTTGTTGTACATCGTGACAAACCAACACGGCGCTGCTCAGAAAAGGTGTGTCACCGGCGTGACGTCACGTCTGCTACCTGAGTTTCGGTGAGGAGGAGGAGAAGGGGTTTGAGGGCCGAACCGAGTGAGGGAGAAGCTGTATCGGCTCCTCAACGTGTTTAGTGGGATAAACGTTTATGTAGTCATTGTTTTTCATCGGCCTGCCTCGTCTGAGTTGACTCTACGTGGAGTGGGTCTGTGGGAGTTTGGACCCGCACACGGGACACGGACGGCTTCCTTCCCGGCTGCCCAACAAGGAAGGCTGACTCCTACTTCCTGCTTCAGCACAGGTAAGTTTGATCGTTTTTACAAAACGCGCTTCAATTTTCTTTGCTGTCGGTTTTCTTGCCGCATTATTACTGCTCGTTTAAAGATTCATGAATCTTTTGGAAGTAAATCAGTTGCACGGTGGTAACAAGTTAAAGGCCTCGCTGTCGGTCAGAGGGAAGAAGCCAGGCAGCTTCCATACGTTTGGAAAATCCGGATTTGCAGGATTTGTGTTGTTGCATTGTTTAGTGGTTTGGCAGTTTAGAAATTACACTCATAACAGGGCGGACTGGCTGGTTTATAGCCAACTGTGTGTTTTTTTTAAAGTCGCTTTAATTATATTTTTCTGTATTTAGTCGGCCAGGATGGCGGTCACCCCGCGACGCGTCCGCCTCAAGCCGTGGCTGGTGGCCCAGGTGGACAGCGCTCGGTACCCGGGTCTGGTTTGGGTCGACCGGGAGGCCATGCGCTTCAGGATCCCCTGGAAACACGCCACTAGACACACACCCCAACACGAAGACGAGGACACCATATTTAAGGTAAATATTTATTTAGATTGTCTCTGCTGAAGAAAAATCAGTTTGAAATGAGAAGATTTTATCTTGGGACTCACGACTATATATACTGATTATGCTTCATATATTTTTATTGTATTTTTGCTTGTTTGCTAATCAAGATATGCCAAGTTTTTGTTTTTCTTTTAGCTGTAGTTTCAAACAAATTAGTTTGTTTGGATGCCCCTCCCCCACCTGCTGCTGTGACTTCCAGTCTGTTGGCTGTAGGAAAGTTCCTGCCAAATTTACTCCGTTATGAACACAAATTCGAGTGTCTGGAAATGTTTTGGTTTGGAAAACATGAACTTTCATTGTATGTGAATCAACATCGCTTGCAGTAGCAGTGGTGGGGAGGCAGGACAGGTGATTTAAAAGTCTACCTGACCCTCTCATACCCAAATAAGTTAAATTCTGTGTCAATTTATGCTTTGGATGTTGGGCCAGCTTTTATCTGTCATGTGTCACAACAGCTTAATAAAACTCTTACATTGTCTCTACTTTTCACTGTCTGGCCACTCTATATGAAAATTTCAAAATCCAGCAGGTCCAGTAAATAAATGTAATATTGTTACAATAAACACCAACAAGCGTATCATGTGTCTATTTTAAAGGAAAGCATTTTGTGTGTTATAGCTTGTGTGAAATATTTTCTGTAAATACACATAAGCTGTGTTTGTGTGTGTGTGTGTGTTTTTGTTTTGTTTTTTCTGAAAGTTATGTTGTGATTTATTACAGGTTCATGAATAAAACCAGTGACGACTTAAATTAAATGTGTGTCTCTAACAATCAATTGTCGGCATCAGTCACTACCAAATATTTAAAGTATTTTTAAAAACATTTGTTTTATAAGGTTTGATTTTGATGGTACCTCTGTAAAGCTACCTGAGCCCAGAATATAGCCTGGTTAAAGTGATCACATGATCATTTTCATGTCTGATCACAGATTTTTTTATTCATTTTAGATTATTTAAAATGTCATTATTACAAGTCTTTAATTCAGTTGAAACACAACTTTTCCAACCCTTGCATTTATTTTGTTGCACGTCTTCTGCTTTTTGCACTTATTGTGATCAATGCAACACCAATCGGTGAATATTTAGAACAATGAGACGTTCTGGAACATATAAAAATGTAATTGATCTCGTTTCTGTGACTGCTTCGTCCAGGCGTGGGCTGTGGAGACCGGGAAGTTTCAGGAGGGAGTTGATGAACCTGATCCCGCCAAGTGGAAAGCCCAGCTTCGGTGCGCCCTGAACAAAAGCCGGGAATTCAAACTGGTCTATGACGGCACCAAGGAAGTCCCCATGAATCCCTTAAAGGTGTACGATGTCTGCGACATCCCACAACCCAACAGTAACCAAAGTACAAAGTTCTTCAGATGTTCTAGGGATTTTCATTGTTTTTCCATCTTTCAACGTTTCTGTTTTCCTGATAGCTCCTTCAGATGCAGGATCACATACTCCCTACGATGAGGATTTTGGAGAAGATCCCGACACACCAGATTCTCTTCCTCCATATCCATCCAATGGTGATTGTTACAGCCTTATATTGTTGCAAATACGAGGAGGAATTGATGGGAAAAAAAAACAAAACAATTCCTCTTTCCTCTTTTAGGCACCAGTCCTTCTCCACTCCTCATGTGGTCTCCGATGGGTTCCGATTCTTCCATGCAGCCTCCCAGCTGTCCACCTTCGAATGAGGTCTGGCCCAAAGAGGAGCCTGGTAAAATCTGGCCCAAAGAGGAGCCTGCAGATGTAGAGATGCCCCCCACAAACATGGATGAGCTGCCCCCCGCCCCTCTGCCCGACCCCATCCTGCAGCCGGCTCCTCTTTCCGAAGTCTTCTTTGCCTCTCCGGAAACGTGGATCAGCTCCCTCCCAAGTTAGTGTGAACAACTTTATCCCCTTGCAGAAATCAACTTTGTGTCACACAAATTGTAAGGGTTTAGAAAGACAAACCAGCATAAAATGGGAAAATGTATGGGTAAATATTAGTAACTGTTACTTCTGACTGCCACTTTGATTTTGATTTGTTTAATGACAGTAGGACTCTAAAGTTTCAAGTGTTTAGGGGGTAGGAGTTTATAAGTTCTCACTTCTTCCTACCCCATTTTGAGCATATGTTATTAACTGAAACAAAAAATCTGTATTTTCTCTTCTTTTTTATGCACTTCTTGTTACTGGGCACTATTTTATTTTTATATTTGTATTTGTATCATGTTCGAATAAAATTTTATTTCATTTCAAATTTGTTTTGAAAGTTTAGCTGCAGAATTCAATTCCAAAAAAAAAAAATCTAAATTTAGCAAAATAAGGTTTTAAAAACTGAAAAGGGCATGAAATGTTGATGCCTTTCTGGATCAGGTTCTCTAAAACAGATGGAAGTGATTTTACTATCCATCTTTTCTTAAATCATCCACAAACAGGTTAACTTTGCCAGATCATCTCTTTGTCTACCTGCAAGATTTTCTGTTTTTTTACCATCATATTTATGGTAAATTACTAAACTATCAGTTTATTAGGTCACACTTTAATAAATAATTTGCATGTATTAAAAACCATTGATCAGTCATTAATAGACTTGCTAAAGACCCAGTTTCCAGACCTTCTGGGAAATCATCTGAACATGGAGATTTACATCTGATTTTACAGTCCCTCATTTTACCGTCTCCAGTTTTTGTATTTTGAAAACATGAACTGCAGCCTCGGGGTACACAGTTGCACGTTGCCATGCAGAAGTGACTAAGCTTGTAAAAACCTGTTGAAGTGTTTTGTCATTCAAAACACTCCTCCTTTGAGGAGCAAGGTTTGCCATCTCGATCTCCACCAAGATCTCTTTCATGAATGCAGACTGCATGCAAGGTGGAGATGAGAACTCCTGCAAGCCCACTTAAAAAAAAAAAACAACTTTGTTGCACTTTTTGTATTTCAGGTCATGAAATGGGAGTTAAAAACAAATGGTGGTTTCAAGCCAGAATTATCCTGATCTCTAGGATCGTTTGGGGAAAATATACGACCGACAAACTGAAGAGACAAAAGTATTTTTGGAAGTTGTGCATCATATCTGGGGTAAAATCACCCCAGAAAAGTGACTATTTGATTTGGAGCTACTTTGTCTTAGGATCTGGGTGACTGGTCATATTTGATGGAAGCATAAGTTATGTATCAGAAAATCCTTTAGGTCAGAGGTTCCCAAACTGTGGGGCGTACCCCCTATTGGGGGCGCCGTGCCATTGTAGGGGGGGCGTCTGAATGGAAAAAAAATAAAATAAAATAAATAAAAAAAAAACATGAACGCTGCATGCGCTGGGTTTTTCCTATGTCAGTTTGATACAGTAGTGGCTACATTTCCCATATCTGTGTCCTCTGTCACTTTTATCAGCAGTTAAAACTGTTTAATCCATTGTTAACATGTCGTAACCTGTTCTTCCGAGCCGCCTTTAAACGCAACATGAGCGCTACGACGCTTGCGCTGGGTTTACACCTGTGAAGGAGACCTGCTGCTGCTGTGCGGAGCTACGTAGGTTTGTGTTAGAATCATGGCAGCAAACCAGCAAAACGCAAAGAACTTGTTTAATCCGTTGTTAACATGTTGTAACCTGTTTTTCCGAGCCGCCTATAAAGGCAACATGAGCGCTACGACGCTCGCGCTGGGTTTACACCTGTGAAGGAGACCTGCTGCTGCTGGGCGGAGCTACGCAGGTGTGTTAGAATCATGGCAGCAAACCAGCAAACGCAAAGAACTTTACACAGTTTTTCCCCCAAACTAACCGACTGTTGAGTAAAGCTGTTAGATACAGGTAAAGTTAGCTAAAAGATGACTAGCTAGTTAATGTCAATACATCACCTTAAGCTTAACAATTAGCCTGTAGGCTACGCTAGTGATGTTGATGTCATTTTGCCCCCCAAAAAGTTGTCGTCCCCCCCCGCTCTATCCCGCCCTGCCCCGTTAAAACATGTTCAACAAGACAACTAATTGTAATCCATAAGGGGGGCCCAGAAAATGTTTGGAAACCACTGCTTAAGACGATTACCCAGTTAATCTTTTTAGGTTTTTAAGCTTCAACTACACTAAGAGTAGATGGCCAAACAAAATGTAAAACACACAATCAGACTGGTCAACATGCTCAATGACACATTTAAGTTTGACCAAAAGTAAAAACAGAAGCTGGTTTCAAAGCAAATGCCCCCCCCCCCACTCCCCACAGCACTGTAAATCTAGTTGATCCCAGAGGCTCAATCTAACACGTAGTCTGTGAGATACCAAAGGGGATCCTTGCAATATTAAACCATCTCAGTTTAAAAATCTTATTCTTGGTTAAGACAAATGTTACTGAATCTTTCAAAGAGAGGGTGACGGGTATTGAATAAAAATAAACCTTTTTAGCTTTTAGTCATAACAATGTTCCATCATCAGAAACATACCTGGAGTGTTGCTTTGAGTCTTTTATCCCTTTTATCTCCCATAGCAACTATTCGGGTGCAAAAACACTTGCTCATACAAGGTGAAACCTATTTACACAAATGGCTTCCACCCGTTCCCACACCTTCCCCTCTTGGCTCCTGCAGACTAGCGGTAGCGATTAGCAAACACCTAGTGGAACTGCAGGTCTGCTAAGTTCATCATGCAAACTATTTCTTAGTCCAACACTCCTAAGAACGGATGTAAATGACATGGTGAGGAGCATTGTTGTGATGTTGTGCTGGATGCAGGGAGTCGGGAAGAACAAGACCTTCTTAAAGAGACAGACGCCCAATTTAAAGGTGTTAAACTGCAAAGTCAAATTTCTTTTAAGTCGTGTTTNTTTGCTTAAGAGATCCCGACTTTTCTCGAGACGCCGAGAAACTTTATCCGTATCAGGATCGGTACATAACGACATAATCACAGTGATGGAGGACACTCTATAGATGTATAGATTTTTATTTCGAGCTTGAGCATAAAGGCATCAAATCAGTCCTTGACATCAGACATGGTTTTTGTATAAGTGAGGCATCTGAAGAGGGTTTTCAGTGCGCGGGGACTCATTCGGTGCAAGTCCTATTCCGACTTAGTTTTGGTTGAATTTATTCATAACCAGCTGCAGAACCCTGGACAGCTACACGGTTACCGATGGATGTACGCTAAATGCAGAGAGCATGAACTTCGTGTGAAAAAATATGTGCGCTTGGTGTAAAAGGATCCCCAAGCGTGGCAGACGGAGAAATTACTTTTGTCTCTTTGCATTATGTCTTCCTTAGGGCCGCAGAAAATGATGCTAGTCGTCCATTTCGCGGGATCTCGAGAAAATAAGTCGGGATTTCTTTTCTCTTTTTCTCAATGGCTTCGTAATAAACGGCAACAAGCATATCCTGCGTCTATTTAAAAAAAAAAAAGCATTTAGCGTTTTAGACATTGTGTGATATATTTTCTGTAAATACACTTAAGCTGTTTTTATTTTTCCTGAAAGTTGTGATAAATAAAACTGGTGACTTAAATTAAATGTGTCTTTAACAATCAATTGTCAGCATCTGTCGCTACCAAATATTGAAGTATTTTTAAAAACATTTGTTTTATAAGGTTTGATTTTGATAGTACCTCTGTAAAGCTACCTGAGCCCAGAATATAGCCTGGTTAAAGTGATCACATGATCATTTTCATGTCTGATCAGATTTTTTTTATTCATTTTAGATTTAAAATGTCATTATTACAAGTCTTTAATTCAGTTGAAACACAACTTTTCCAACCCTTGCATTTATTTTGTTGCACGTCTTCTGCTTTTTGCACTTATTGTGATCAATGCAACACCAATCGGTAAATATTTAGAACAATGAGACGTTCTGGAACATATAAAAATGTAATTGATCTCGTTTCTGTGACTGCTTCGTCCAGGCGTGGGCTGTGGAGACCGGGAAGTTTCAGGAGGGAGTTGATGAACCTGATCCCCCCATGTGGAAAGCCCAGCTTCGGTGCGCCCTGAACAAAAGTCGGGAATTCAAACTGGTCTATGACGGCACCAAAGAAGTCCCCATGAATCCCTTAAAGGTGTACGATGTCTGCGACATCCCACAACCCAACAGTGACCAAAGTAAGTACAAAGTTCTTCAGATGTTCTAGGGATTTTCATTGTTTTTCCATCTTTCAACGTTTCTGTTTTCCTGATAGCTCCTTCAGATGCAGGATCACATACTCCCTACGATGAGGATTTTGGAGAAGATCGCACACCAGATTCTCTTCCTCCATATCCATCCAATGGTGATTGTTTACAGCCTTATATTGTTGCAAATACGAGGAGGAATTGATGGAAAACAAAAACTAATCTTTCCTCTTTTAGGCACCAGTCCTTCTCCACTCATGTGGCCTCTGATGGGTTCCAATTCTTCCATCCAGCCTCCCTGCTGTCCACCTTCGAATGAGGTCTGGCCCAGAGAGGAGCCCGCAGATGTAGAGCTGCCCCCCACAAACATGGATGAGCTGCCCCCTGCCCCTCTGCCTGACCCCATCCTGCAGCCGGCTCCTCTTTCTGACGTCTTTGCCTCTCCAGAAACGTGGATCAGCTCCCTCCCAAGTTAGTGTGAACAACTTTATCCCCTTGCAGAAATCAACTTTGTGTCACACAAAAATTAGTTGACTGAAATTTGTTTTGAAAGTTTAGCTGCAGAATTCAATTCCAAAAATAGTCAAAATTTAGCAAAATAAGGTTTTAAAAACTGAAAAGGGCATGAAATGTTGATGCCTTTCTGGATCAGGTTCTCTAAAACAGATGGAAGTGATTTTACTATCCATCTTTTCTTAAATCATCCACAAACAGGTTAACTTTGCCAGATCATCTCTTTGTCTGCCTGCAAGTTTTTCTGTTTTTTTTAACCATCATGTTTATGGTAAATTACTAAATCACACTTTAATAAATAATTTGCATGTATTAAAAACCATTGATCAGTCATTAATAGACTTGCTAAAGACCCAGTTTCCAGACCTTCTGGGAAATCATCTGAACATGGAGATTTACATCTGATTTTACAGTCCCTCATTTTACCGTCTCCAGTTTTTGTATTTTGAAAACATGAACTGCAGCCTCGGGGTACACAGTTGCACGTTGCCATGCAGAAGTGACTAAGCTTGTAAAAACCTGTTGAAGTGTTTTGTCATTCAAAACACTCCTCCTTTGAGGAGCAAGGTTTGCTATCTCGATCTCCACTAGGATCCCTTTCATGAATGCAGACTGCATGCAAGGTGGAGATAAGAACTCCTGCAAGCCCACTTAAAAAAAAAAAAAAAATTTTGTTGCACTATTTGTATTTCAGGTCATGAAATGGGAGTTAAAAATAAATGGTGGTTTCAAGCCAGAATTATCCTGATTTCTAGGATCGTTTAGGGAAAATATACAACAAACTGAAGAGACAAAAGTATTTTTGGAAGTTGTGCATCATATCTGGGGTAAAATCACCCCAGAAAAGTGACTATTTGATTTGGAGCTACTTTGTCTTAGGATCTGGGTGACTGGTCATATTTGATGGAAGCATAAGTTATGTGTCAGTTCATCATGCAAACTATTTCTTAGTCCAACACTCCTAAGAACGGATGTAAATGACATTGTTGTGCTGAATGCAGGGAGTCGGGAAGAACAAGACCTTCGTAAAGAGACAGACGCCCAATTTAAAGGTGTTAAACTGCAAAGTCAAATTTCTTTTAAGTCGTGTTTGATGGATGCAGCATTTTTATAACTGAAGTAGTAACTTGTTTGTGCCATTTCTGTGCTTTAGAGGATCTCTAATTTGGTGTCTGTCTGAACCAGTGACAGACTTGGAGGTCCAGTTCCTGTACAGAGGGAAGGAGGTGTCTCCCACCGTGACTGTGAGCAACCCGCTGGGCTGCAGGCTGTTCTACGGGGACCTGGGGCCCATGGTCAACCAGGAGGAGCTGTTTGGACCCGTGAACCTGGCACAGCTGCGCTTCCCGACCACGGAGCACATCACCAACGACAAGCAGAGGATCTTCACCAATCGGCTGCTGGATGTGATGGACCGAGGTCTGATCCTGGAGATCAGGGGCCACGATATCTACGCAATCCGCCTCTGCCAGTGCAGGGTGTACTGGTCGGGCCCCTGCGCTCCAAACCCAGCGGCGCCAAATCTGATAGAGCGGCAGAAGAAGGTCAAGCTCTTTTGCCTGGAGTCGTTTCTCAGCAGTAAGTAAAATTACTACTGAATATTAAAACGAGAGAGTATCTTTACCAAAGTAACACATTTAAAATGTTGATGCAGACCCAGAGGGTCGTCATTTGAACTTTTCTAAAGATTAATGCAATATTTTTACCATCAGAGGACAAATATCAATGCGTGTCATCTGTCCCCACAACCTATAGCGGCCATGAGGAATAGCAGTAATGGAGTCTAAAAATAATTTTCCAGTTTTGGACAGACTTTATTTCCTGCTTCTTTGTCCAATAGTTGGATTGATCTGTTTGTCCATCCATTAATCAACGCAGCATCCATCGATCCATGGCTGCTTTATTTGTCCTACAATTCTGTATCATCCATCTACACTTCAGTTCATCTCATGTTTATCTGCCCATGTTTTTATGACCCATTTATCAATTTTCCATAGTGAAATAAATCTGCAAAATAATTTAAAGTTCTAAAACGTTAGTGTGTAGGAACCCTGTGATGATGTTTTAGAGTAACATCATAACTATAGTTTTCCTTTATTTCTGTTATGCAGGTGTTATAGCGCAGCAGCGTGGCCAGGCGACCAGCCGTCCTCAGTTTGAAATCAGCCTCTGCTTTGGAGAGGAATATCCTGATGGAAGACCCAAAGAGCGAAAACTCATCATGGTCCAGGTGAGAAATACAAGAATTTAACTTGAATAATAGCCAAAACTAACAACTTATGTTATAACTTGTATTCAGTCCTAGTTTCATCTTGCCAAACCTCAAAGTTCAAATTGTATTTGTTTTTGTGATGGGACAATTTAGTTTTTTTTTTTTTTTTTGGTCTGCCTTCCTGATGACATGCTGTCAAGTAGTCAGCACCTAAATGTTGTGGAGAATTTATAATTTCATTTGACATGACAGTCCCTCTCTGAGCACATCTTGAAGGCAGCGCTTCAGGCGTTTTGCATGGGAGATTAAAGGATTTCCCAGACATGCATGAAATCAAGGAAACGCTGAATGTAACATTCATCAATGATTGTTGCATTCATCATTCATGGACAAATTCACCTTTGAATTTGTATTTTGCTCATGCAGACTGAACTCATTAGACTTTCCTCTCACACTCCTTGTTCATCCTTTCAGGTCATTCCTGTGGTGGCTCGGATGGTAAGCGAGCTGTTTTCCGGAGACAACAATCTTTCTTTTGACGGCAGCGTGCGCTTGCAGATTTCAATCCCAGATATAAAGGACAGTATAGTGAGCCATCTGAAGGAGGTGTACACCCTGCTGCAGAACCACCAGGGCCAGGCTCTGCAGTCAGTGAAGCTGTGAATCAACTATTGTGTACAAAACATCAGCTTTTTCTTGTGAAACTGTGCTATGCAGATGGCTGGTGGTTCTGCAGGCCAGTCAGTCCATCTCACTGCAGAGGAATATATATTGTAGAGAATAAAATCATTAACTTCTGGCTTGTCTTCTCTTGTCCTCCTGAATTCAATGATTACATGTGTGGAAATAAAAGCCGCATAAAAATGACAGTCAGTGCTCCACATCATACATTTTCAGAGTTTATCCTAACATTTAAAAGTATAAAATCACATTGACAACACACTAAAACAGACATTAATTTACCTGAGACAAATGGAAAAGGAGGTGGAAAGCAAAGATGTCTTTGGAGAATT
>NW_015112640.1:104905-108202 GCF_001443285.1 Poecilia latipinna | reverse complement strand
CATAAAAAGTGTCATTATTTACCAAATGACACTTCATTTGTCATAAACATTCATAAAGACTTCTTGATGTTCATGACAGGTCATGTTTTTGACGGCGTCATGTCAGTCTTATGCACACGACTTCAAATAAAGTGTTACCATTTTATGCAATATTTTTACCATCAGAGGACAAATATCAATGTGTGTCATCTGTACCCACAACCTATAGGGGCCATGAGGAATATTAGTAACAGAGTCTAAAAATATTGAAAAATTAAGTATTTTCCAGTTTTGGACAGACTTTATTTCCTGTTTCTTTGTCCAATAGTTGGATTGATCTGTTTGTCCATCCATTAATCATCGATCCATCAATCCATGGTTGATTTATTTGTCCTACAAATCTCTATCATCCATCTACACATCAGTTCATCTTATGTTTATCTGCCCATGTTTTTATGATCCATTTATCAGTTAATAAATATAAGTCTGGGCTGCAGAAGAATTCAAAGTTCTAAAAACGTTAGTGTGTGTGTAGGAACCCTGTGATGATGAGGTTTTAGAGTGACATCATAACTATAGTTTTCCTTTATTTTTTTTATTTATGCAGGTGTTGTAGCGCAGCAGCGTGGCCAGGCGACCAGCCCTCCTCAGTTTGAAATCAGCCTCTGCTTTGGAGAGGAATGGCCCGATGGAAGACCCAAAGAGCGAAAACTCATCATGGTCCAGGTGAAAAATACAGGACTTTAACTTAAATAATAGCCAAAACTGAGAACTTATGATATAACACCATTTTGATTTCATAAAAACCCAGCAACTCCTCACTTCTCCTCCAGCTGCTGCTCATGATGAGGCTGGTGTTTGTTATTCTGGATTACCAGCAGATCTTGCTGAGTTTTCATGCTTGATTTGTTTAAAAGAGCAGCTCTCTAATCTGAGATTAATGTGACACGCGCACTAAAAGGCCAGTACTATGTAAAATCTCTCTTCTAGCTTCATATCATGTCAGTTATTCCTTCACACACCTGCAGTGTTGCTTTGAGTCTTTAATGCATGTTTGACTTTAATCTCCATTGCAGCCATTCAGGGAGCCTAAATGCTTGTGAGCCTGCTGGGCTCCTCATAAACTACAACTTTAAGGAATCAATGGTCTTCATAAAGGTTCATTGATGTGAAGGTGGAGTGTCAGAGTAGGAGCTTCTTAAAGAAACGGAGGCCAATTTCAACACATCGCACTGCGAAATTTTGCAGCATTTTTCTAACAACTGAAGATCACATTATGACTAATAAATAGCACCATGTACCTGGAAAATGCATGATGCCATTCTACTTTCAAAGGAGAAACAGACCCACAGCATCATAGATCCTCCACCATGCTTACCAGGCACTTTGCCACATATTCAGTCCCAGTTTTATCTCACCAAACATCAAAGTTCAACTTGCATTTCGACTTCAGTTTAGAAAACCACATTTGTTTTTGTGATGGGACAATTTAGTTTTTTTTGGTCTGCCTTCCTGATGACATGCTGTCAAGTAGTCTGCACCTAAAGGTTGTGGAGAATTTCTAATTTAATTTGACATGACAGTCCCTCTCTGAGCACATCTTGAAGGCAGCGCTTCAGGCGTTTTGCATGGCTGAATGGTTGCCATGGGAGATTAAAGGATTTCTCAGACATGCATGAAATAATCAAGGAAACACTGCAGGTGTGTTTTTAACGGAGGAATTATAGCATGATGTAAAGCTAAAAAATAAAAAAAAAAAAAAAAGGTTATGCATAAAATTGCCCCTTTAAAAGTTTCTCACTGCTGATTGGTTTAAAAAAAAAAGTATAGAATGAATCAAAAGCGAAAAATCATGATGAATGTAACGGTAAATTTGTCTTTTGCTCGTGCAGACTGGACTCATTAGATGGTCCTCCGTTTTCCTCTCACACTCCTTGTTCTTCATCCTTTCAGGTCATTCCTGTGGTGGCTCGGATGATAAGCGAGATGTTTTCTGGAGACAACAACCTTTCTTTTGACAGCAGCAGCGTGCGCCTGCAGATTTCAATCCCAGATATAAAGGACAATATAGTGAGCCACCTGAAGGAGCTGTACACCCTGCTGCAGAACCACCAGGGCCAGGAGGGGGGCTGGGCTCTGCCCCCCAACCCAGGCCTGAACATTGCCCAGGCTCTGCAGACTCAGTGAAGCTGTGAACCAACTATTTTATACAAATATTATTCACCACTGCAGGGTTCCCCCCGCCCCTGTAAGGAAACAAGTACTTGTATGTAATCCTGATTAGAAGTGTACACAATATACTTTTGGATTTGTGTGCTGTTCAGC
Organism: Poecilia latipinna; assembly: GCF_001443285.1. Taxonomy (NCBI): domain Eukaryota; kingdom Metazoa; phylum Chordata; class Actinopteri; order Cyprinodontiformes; family Poeciliidae; genus Poecilia; species Poecilia latipinna. The sequence continues at coordinate 105,898 of NW_015112640.1, read as the reverse complement.
TTTTTCTTGTGAAACTGCGCCACGCAGTAGTGCATTAGTCTGTGCAGATGCTGCAGATGGCTGGTGGTTCTGCAGGCCAAAGTCCGCCTCGCTGCAGAGGAATATTTATCATAGTTAATCAGTTACAGATATTGTTCTGAGTTATCTCCATCTACATCCAATATGTGATCGTCTGACACTACGAGAGGATTATGAAACTGATCCTATTCACTTTTCTGTAATTCAGTTTTATACTTTTTTTGTTTTCCATATAAAAATGCATCCAGCAAGAGATTTTTGTTTTCAGAAAATGTAGATGAATGTGAATAAGCGTAGGGATGGATATGGATTCTTCTACAGTGCACATAAGAATATTTGGTCTACATGTGGTTCCCTTTTTATCCTCCTTTGAATTAAGTTAAAACACTTTCTTGGGAACATTTGAGTTTGACCAGCTGCTGATCTTCTGGCTTCTCTTTTTCCATATGAAATGTTTTTGTTTTTTTTACACATATTTTAGCTACAGATTGTATCAAGCCACATTCTAACCAGACAACATTGATATGTATTGTCCTTATTCTTTGCACTTTGGGGTGCTGAAATGTTTTATGATCTGTCGAATGTATTTACCCTGTGATTGCTTTTATCAATAAAAGTACCATTAAACACATTTTTATGATTTCTTTATTACTTTTGATTGGGCTCCAACGATGACACATGCAGAGTGGAAAAAAAAATTAGACTTTAACCATGATTTACTTTTATTGTTTGTGTGGAGAGCTGCTCTTGCATGAGTTTGTGCTGCAGCCGACTGGTTGGTAATCCAGAAGGTAAACTAACATTGATATGCTGATGTAACTCAGCTGGCAGTGCGAGTTTCAGCTCAACATGATGTCATGTGCTCAACAGATTCAACGCCAGAGCTGAAACTAAACTCAGTCATTGGTGGTGGTAATTTTTACTTTGTCTACATTTTGCTGATGGGTTTTATGCCTTTATTCCTTTTTACAGCAG
>NW_015112640.1:100320-101330 GCF_001443285.1 Poecilia latipinna | reverse complement strand
ATGTCAGCCTCTCTGAAGGGAGATGTTTCATTTAGCAAAGATATCGAGTTTTCTAAAAATAAACCCTGACAGGACACCAGTTCCAAAGTTCACTGAACTATTTTCTGTTTTGAGAGAGAAGAAAAATATAATCTAGTTGCTACACAATAACTAACTTTAAGACTGATTTGGGAATTTGGATTTTTTCTTTTGCAGATTTAAATTTGACGATTGCCTCTTCAAAAGCAAAATGTTTAAATTTTGCTTTTTCAAATGTTTTTTATTAAAGTACATTTTAAAAAGCATTTGTGTGCTTTTTATTAAATTATAAATTAAACTAATTTAAATAACAAATATAATTTAAATTTGAATCAAAATAAATTGAAACTAATTTTAATGAATCTGCAGCTGTAGCAGAGTCCATAGATATTGTAAATATGTTTTAAATATATAATATTAAACAGAATAATGTTAGAACATGTGAAGTTCTAGTACCCCGCCTCCTGCCTCTGCAGACTGAGCCCAACATCCCCACATCTGAATTTTAATTTTACACTCGATACGTTGCAGTCTGCTCACTGTCCTGGTAACTTTTATCACATTAAAAACTCAAACTTCAGAGCTTGAGATATTGTTTTAAAACCAAATCCATCTTTAAACTTCTCCACGACTTTCTCCCTCACTTTATTTGCACATCAGATAAAAGTGGGCAAAAACACATTTCAGATTTTTTTATTTTGGAAAAGAAAACCACGTATCACTTTTGTTCCGTCTCAGAATCACGCTGTTGGTTTAGGAATATTTATAACTGTAACATCAAAAATACTGAAGTGGGAAATTCACCCTGTTTTTAGTGAAGCTTTTTAAATAATCAGCAGTACTTTGCATGAATGACTGCTGTAACGATTATAATTTTGTATTTCAGTAATTCTTGAGAATAGGGACAAAATGGGTTTTAATTTTCCCATTTTTTTATTATTATTATTTCTCAATCTTTTGTATGCAAATATGACAAATAATGTTTAGGAAAT
>NW_015112640.1:77743-95863 GCF_001443285.1 Poecilia latipinna | reverse complement strand
TATTTTATTCAAATTTTGTGCTTTATCCATAGGATCTGTTTTGTCCCTATTCTCAAGAATCACTGATTTATTTATTCTGTCTGTTTGGGACCAGGCTCGCTCTGTTTGTGATGCTTTTGTTCGTCCTCTGAGCCAAATGTGACTCTGCTGTTTGTTACGTCACAGAGGAATTTGTCCTGGTTAATGTTTCACCGACTCTGAAGGTATGAAAACAGAAGATGGAGAAAAGTTGAGTCCACACATTAATGGATAGATGGGTAACAAAGAATAATAGAGTCCTACATGCATCATTAATTTCCTGGCTTTGTCCACTGTTACTGCTTCCTTTTATGAAACGCACTGACAAAGAACAATGCCAATGAAAAGCTAAGCTGTTAAAGTCACAAATACTTTGTTACAGACTTGTATCCACATTTCATTAAAAAAAATAAAAATTATGAAGAATAAAAGCTGCAAATCATAAAGTAGTGACAGAGCAGGAGGTCCAAGATGATTTACATAAATCACATAAATCATAAATTAACTGTGATGAACTAGAACAAAGAATAAAGAATTTTTTTACATAGGACCTGTCTGACAACATGAAGTAGGCTAACACATCTCAGCACCACATCTCGCCCAGATTCAGATGAGAAACAAAGTCACCGACAGGCTGGGAATGATTACAAAACTATTTCTATTGAGACGTCTGAAAATCACAGGCGTCTCAATCGAAACTAACGTCATATATTTGAGTTAAGATGATTTTCTGTTTTTTCTTTAGGAGTTGAGCGCTGTGCCGTAATTGTTGGACGGATGAATTCATTCCTCTTGCAAAAAGTCCTGAAGGAGAACATTTGGCCATCAGTTTGTTAATGAACTGAATCAAAAATAACGCAACAAACAAAATGGAGGCTTAACAGTCATCAAGACTGCAATCCAATTAAAAAGCTGTTTACAAACAAAACCTTCCAATATTCAGAATTAACATAATTATTGCAAGAAAATCATCTGCTAAGCACTTACTTTTTCATATGGTGCCAGGTTTGTTTGGTAGCCAATTTCAGTAAATAAATTAATTTCACAAACGATTCAGTATTTACTCTTAGGTATGTTTATGTTCCTCTGATGTTAAAATTCATTTGATGAACTCAAACATTTGGGACTAAATAGTTATTCCCAGGATTTTAATCCACAGTCTTTATGGTGAATAGATGAGCAAAACCACAGAGATAAAATGTTGGGAATCTGAGTCATTTTTCCCTTGTAGGGAATTTCTTCAGGATCTCTTAACCTTTGTGAAGCCACACCAAAGCTCCCTCCCTCACCTGAGACGAGTCGCTGTTGCACGCATCGTTTTGCTCCTGGCAGCGGACTTTGTCCTCCTCCTTCATAAGGAAGCTTCGGGTTCACGCCGTCGAAGTGAAGTATTAAAACATGAACTGAAGCTGGATGCTGCTGCCGAACCACTGTAAATAACGCAGGAGGAAATCACCAGGAGCAGTGCAAGAAAGGTAGGAAGCCGGGTAGAACGTCGGGATTAAGTGAACAGTTCTTTTTGTCTGAAAAGTGCGGAGGGTCCTTTAAGACTACTTGGCAATATGAATGCTTCTCTAATTTATTCCCATTAGGGTTAAAATTTCATAAACTCAGTGAGCAAAATGTTCTTTAAAGACCAAAGTCGTCTGTGTGTAAATATTTTCAGGTAATTGTGAATAACACCCATAGTTTTGAAAATCAGTCAGCATTGGAAACCTCTTATCGTTGCCTGGTTGATCATTGCTAAATGTAGCCAGGTAATGATGAACAAAACACCTTTTACTGGAATTTGGGGTTTTAAAAAGAGTTTCTAAGCCCAAACAGAACCAATTGTGATGTTTTCTGCCGTTAGCTGGTGTTGCGTAATGAAAACTCTTGGGAGGATCGGTTTATGGATTTATTTCGGCGTTCTTCTGAGCCAGCAAACACCTGTGACGTCTAGAGTTTGGTGTCCATGTTGTGTGTGATCCGGCAGGTGTGTCAGGACAGGATGTTCAGGAGCAACAGTCCGTATGGTTCTGAGACCGGCAGCTACATTTCCTTCCAGTCCAAGTACGTATTTTATGATGTCATTTCCTGATACCCAACTGGTCTAGGTTTTCCTCATCATCACCTCTGGGTGTTGTTTCCTTTTGACCCAGTGGATTTTCCAACATGGATGATTCCGCCTCCCAAATATCGAACATCTCGAGACCCAGTGCAAAGTCGATTTACTGTGAGTGATCAGTGCCGCAAGGATCAAGTAATCGCACCTTTTTATCGATGAATTATCACTCACAAGTTCTGCTTTGTGGCTCAACAGTGCAGAGGCTGCAGTATGCAGCATCAATGAACAAGATGATGGAGGAGAAATCAGAGCACAGAGTGGAGGTATTACCACGGCAACCTGTAAAGTCGCACGTCTCTGAGTCGTTGGCCTTAATAATTCACTAGAGGTTCATCTGCTCCAGCACTTGTTTACCTGCGACCTGAACGGGAGGGATCTCAGAAACATCCACGACTGCGTGGAGCGCCTGCAGTTTCTGGATCAAACGGGTCATATTTGGGGTCAGAACATGGTGATGGAGGTCCGCGGTGCCAACCTGATGCTCATAGACTACGAAACCAGGGTGAGCTGCAGCCTGGAGAGGCGAGAGTGGTCCACCGTGTTCTGTCAGAACCACGAAACACAAAGTTTTCAATAAAAAAACCCAATGAAATCTGAAATATTGCTTCACCGCCATCAGTTCACACGGCGACCCAAGCAGAGGAACTAGTTACATTTATCTGAGTAACTTTTTGGGGAAAAATGGAGCAGTTTTACTTTTACTTTAGTCATTTTTTTTAATATAAAATATGAACACGCTTTGATTAACTTCACCGAATAAAGAAAAAACAAAAATGTAGGAGATTCAAACACATCTACTGCTTAAGCTAAAGTAAGACTTATTTTTTTTATGTTTTTCTAATGTTATTTTCTACCTGTTGTGCCATTTGACCAAGTATTTCATCTGTTTCGGTTTCATGTTGTTTTTTTTACGATTTAAAAAAGTGCTGCCTGAATCTGCTACTTTGTAATCATTTGTTTGTATGCATCTTTAAAAATATATTTTTTATCCTGGTATTAAAATACTAGGATTTGAACATAACTTTACATTTTTGTCCATCTGATTAAATAATTTTTAAACATTAAATCAGATGTTCTGATCATCTACTCTGTACTTGAAAAGCCTTTTAACTACTCTTGAGTCCTTTCTTGGACAGTTACTTTTACTTTTACTTGAGTAAAAATATGACCCTGTAAGAAAACTAATGCCAAAAAAAAAAAAAGTATTCTTCAGTATTTAGGCAGATGATCTTCTTCGCATCATGTTGTGGTTTTAGCTGCTCTAACATCACTCTGCTGTGCCTCGTCAGGAAGAGCTGGAGTCGTTTTCTGCTGGTGAAATGAAGGAGTTGCTGGCTTTCCTGGACGCCGGGGTGTTCGACTCTCTGCTCATCCTGTCCGTCCAGAACAGGAGAAAACCCGCCACCACCATCTTCCTGTTCCAGTGCGATGAAGTCAGGGTGAGACGCAGCTTTGGGAGGAGCGTCTGAGAAGAGAAAGACAAAAGATGTTAATGTTTTCTGTTGTGTCCAAGGCCGATTTCATCGCAAAGGATTTAGTGCGAGCTCTGTCACAGAAGAGTGAGGGTTCACACCTCAGGTGGGAGTAAATCCTGCTACATGTGGATGGGTTTGTTTGTTTTATTTACTCATAATGTTGTTGTTGTTTTTTTTGTGTGTGTGTGTGTGTGTGTGTGTGTGTGTGTTTTAAGCAGCAACGGACACACTGTGGGCAGACATGAAAGAGTGAAACAGCCCAATAAGCCTGCAGAGCCGAGGCCTGTGCATGAAGCGCCACCATGGACTCCGCCTGACAACGGTGAGACTTCAAAATCATTAAACGGTGGTTTAATGTAAAATGGTGACAGCAATGAAGAAGTTTCAGATGGGAAAATACGATCCATCAAAACGTAACGCATCGCTAACAAGATAGATGTGTTCTGGATTTTTTAAAAAATCAACAGGAATATTAGAGCTTTCCATTCAGGAAGTTTCCATTCAGGAAAACTTGATGAAAATGATGTTTTGGAGAATAATGTTGTTTTTAGTCTTTGTCTATTTTATGTGATCTTATAAACAAACACCCAGAAAAGGCTACAAAGAGTGGAAATAGGAGATAAAACTGTGATGTGAGAAACTTTTGTTTCTCCAAATCTGTTAGTTTTTACAACGTTTGGATCAACAAAATTAGACGACTTTTTAGACTCCTGTTCTTCCAACCCAGAAATGGAATTAGACCAGAGGATACTTATCTAGCAACCCTGAATAGGAGCATCTAGTTTACATACTTTGCATCAACATTAGACTCCTTTTCTTCTTTTGCTCTTTCCTTTGGTTTATTATTTTGTTTGTATTTCCTTTTAATTCCTGTAAAGCGCTTTGTATTGCCTTGTTGCTGAAAATGTGCCATAGAAATAAAATTACCTTTACCTTCAATGTTCCTGTTTCTTCACCCAGCTGAGGATGACTTCCCTGAGCCTGAACTGGACCTGCGTCGGTACGGGGAGGAAGACGACGTCCTGCCACCGATGCCGTCTCCGTCGCCTCCCCCTCGACCGTACACAGAACTGGACAGGAATGTTGTGAGTTTCCTCTACTTGAGGCAACGTTGGCTTTTCAGTCCTTTAAACCGGAAGGAGTGAAATGTAAAAGAAACGTTGTGAATGAGACTTTCAGTTTTCCTTCCGTGCAGGACATTCTCAACCACATCGTAACCGACGTCGAGATCTTCATGGGGAAAATATCCGCGGCCGAGGCCAAAAGTGGAAAGAAGAAAAAGAAAAAGAAAAAAGGAAAAGGTAGTTTTCAGTAAAAGCCCTCAGACTGACGTGTGTTCTCACATGCCCATGCATCACTGTGTGGCTTTTGATCCGTGTAGGAGGGGATGGGATGCCGCCCGAGGAGGAGTTTTCAGATTGCCTCCATAAAATCAAATCTGGCTTCAACCTTCTGGTGTGTGTCTCTGTTTGCACGATGTCGTGGTGCGAGTCCTCTTCCTGCTCTAACGGACGCTGGCGTTGTTTCGCAGGGAGAGCTCAACGGAAAGATCAACAATCCAGCCGCTCCCGACTTTGTCCACTCGTTGTTCTCTGCATTGGCATTCGTGAGTGACTTCGTATTTCTAAACTTTTCTGTTTTGTTTCATTTCTGTTTGATCCGGAAAAAGTTGCAATGCGATAATTCTGTCTTTCCTCGCCAGGTGTGCTCTCACTGCTCTGAAACCATCCCCCCGTCCATCGTCGCCCCGCTGCTCACGCCTCAGTGCATCCGTCTCCTGAGCGAGGAGGCGTCCTCGGAGGAGGACAACCTGTGGCAGTCTCTTGGAGACGCCTGGAACATCCCCAGGTTCCTGCTACGCCCAGCACACTGCCAGCCTATTATTGACAGGGATAATGCGATATCTCCTTCCAGCATAGCTGGGCTGTTGTAGCTGCCACTGGTGCAGAATCAATCCAACTGTGACCAATCCGATAATATCAATACTTAGTCTTACTTATGTTTTAATAACTTACCGTCTGGATAATTCATCAAATGATTATCTGACCACTTGGGGAGACTCATAGATGGTTGAAATATAATTTCCAGAAAGTTCTGTCATCCTTTAATAGGAATGTTAAAAAATGAAAAGACACGGCGATGTCGCAGAAAAGTAACTTTTTCAGTCGCGACGCAGCAGGATTCTGTGAATTTCACCCTATTCGCCTCCACTACACATGAATTTGTCACAATAGGAGTGAAGTTACTTTTTTTAAAGAATCGACAGAACTTGATGTTCTACAAATTCTCCTTCATTTTCACAAGCTGCTTTTAGTTTCCCATCAGACCAGCTGGGCGTTTTGCAGAACGAACAGTCTGTGAACTGTCGGGTCTAACCTTGAGGAAATGTGGGAGATTTTGAGGAACATCAAGTTTCACACTTTCTCAGTAAGTTCCTCACTTTTAATGTGCTCTGAAAGTTTAATGTGTAATGGATGAGTGGGATGTAGTTCACAGTGTTCTGCTGCATCAGGACTGGGTCTAACACTTTTTCCATCTTGTTTAATTTCACTTTTTATTTCATATGTTCAGATCAACTGTCCACCTGGGAATTACATTTTTCCTGCTCTATGGATTCCCCCAAGTGGTCAAATATTAATTATCTGAATTATTTAGACCACATGTGTCAAACTCAAGGCCCGCATCCCAAATCCGGACCGCCAAAACCGCTCTTAAGAGCCCTATAGACTCTTAAGAGCAACAGAAATATCAGTTTTGTGCTTAAACATTACTTTATTAGTCAAATCAAATCAAGTTTTATGTGTACGGAGCCAAATTATTTCAATGTTAAATATTTAATTTTTAGAAGTACTTCAATGAATGCAGAGAAAGTTATAATATTTTAGTTATTAATTACTTATATTAATACCGGTACATTCTTCCTAAACCGGCCCTTTGAAAATGAAAATGAGTTTGACAATAATGATTTAGACTATAACACATCCCTCACATTTCACTTTAACTTTTAACCATCTCAACTTTGAATTTATCTAGTGTCTGCACATCTTAATGTAATGTTACAGGATGTCATTATTGGATCACAGCTGCGGCAGTTTTTGTGCTGCAACTCTCTTCTGATCAAATTGTCTTGTTAGCATACTTGGCCCTCTGTCTACCGATGTCACTAAAGCAAAATGTAGAGCCAGACAGCTTTTCTGTATTTATACCCACTTCGTGGCTCGGTTTACCTGACGAGATGAAATGTTTCTGATGCTATCGCCAGTACCAAGTGGCCAGAGGAGGATGAGGACATCCCAGTCTACAACATGCAGTTTTTTGATGGTTGGCAGCCCCCAGAAGTGACTGGAGAGCTTCCCCCCAGCGAACCGGAGAGCCGGCGGGAGAGACCCCGGCAGGAGAGTCCCCGGCGGGAGAGTCCCCGGCGGGAGAGTCCCCGGCGGGAAAGTCCCCGGCCTCCACCGAGCCTGCAGCCGCCACCCAACACAGCTGGACACAAAGCACAGGAGGAGCCGGTCAGGTGGACTTTTAATCAACGATTCTTCCTTCTGCTCAAGAGAAATAGAGAAAAATAACATATTGTTTGCACTTTCTGCGCAGACTTATGCCAAGTGGAGGCCGCCAAAAGAACGACAAAAACCACCGTAAGTGCATAGGTTACACACTTCGTCGAGGTTTAAATCTCACAGCTCTGAGGTTTTCCTTCTCCCTGCGACTTCCAGGCCGGTCGAGGTGAAACTATGCGACATGCGCGTCAAATATGACTTCATATCCAGAAACCAAAGGGAGCTCACCGTCACTAAAGGAGAAATAGTCGATGTGAGTATCTGTTTTCCTCGTTCCCAAGAATGATGAGACTTTCAGAAGGAGACCAACCAATCTTCCATCTCTTCTGTTGGTTTTGTTCTCCTGCAGCTTCTGGACAAGTCAAAGAAGTGGTGGAAAGTGAGGAACAACAGAGGAGAGGAAGGTTACGTCCCCAACAACGTCCTGGAAGATGTTGACGCTCAGTCTTATGAGGTGGCTCCCGCTCAGAAAACATGAAATGATGGTGAAATGAAAACTGTCCACACACACAAAGAAAACATGCCTCTTCTATTTTCATGAAGGATTTTGACACGTCTCCGGTTCTAACGAGGAAATCTAAACCACCAGAGGTGAAAGCCTGGCTGGAGCACATGGGATTCAACCCGATGTGAGTGACAGCACACTGTAGCAAACACTGAGCTCTCTCAACATTCATGGGAGGAGCCTGAACTTGTGCAGAGGATGAAGCGCATCTCTTAAGACGGATGGCCACAGATTTTAGTCTGGGCTTTGACTGGACCATCCCAACATGTGATCTAAACCATTTATTAATATTTTTAGTCTTTTTGGAGCCTCAAACTGGTTTTATTCAAGTGTCTACCTGATTTCATCTCCTGCTGTACATCCACCAGATTTTCTTCCTCTGCAGAAGAAAAGCATCCCCTCAGCATAATGCTGCCACCTCCAGGCTTTATGGTGAAAATAGTGTATTCAGATGCAGCAAATTTTTAAAATTTTTGCTCCCCAATTTCGGTCTCGTACACCCAGAGCAGCTTTTTCCAAATGTTTGCCGTATTCCCAACACAGCTTGCGTCAAAGTCCACAGGGTCTCTTCATGCCGAGTTTGTGGCGACAACACGATGGACGTTAACGAAAAGTTTTACCAGGACATAAAACTTTTCGTTACAAACACCTGAAATGCCTCCCATGTTCTCTGCTGGTTAAACACACCAAGACGTTTGTTTCCTGCAGTGACTGTTTCTCTAATAAACCCTCTGAGGTTATGGCTCGGCTCGGTTACACATTAACTAACTCCAGCGTTGCTTTGACTGCAGCACGGTGCGCTGCCTGGGCGTCCTGAGCGGCTCCATGCTGCTGGGGATGAGCAGGGAGGAGCTGAAGTCGGTGTGTCCAGAGGAAGGAGGACGGGTCTTCTTCCAACTACAGGCGGTCAGATCCGCCTTGGTGGTAAGATTCTGATCTGTTCAACTAAAGATTCAGCCTCTGTCTTTCCTGCTGCTGTAGGCGCCAACAACTCATTCTCTCTTTAAACACCCAGGATGCAAGCTGAAGAATCATCACAGCTGGAAAATACAAGGAAACTGGACTAGATACTGGAAGCAAAAAGCAGAATATAGCAGATTTGCATCGACATGTAAAGATACTGTAGTCACTTTCTGAAATCAGCACTAACTCCTCATGTTGTTCTAAATGCTAAGCATGTTAAATATACCATTTATCCCAACTATTTTAAGTTGTAATCTCTATTAAAACATTATATTATAAACTGGATTACTGCAAATAATTGAAGTGTTTTGTTTGTAATCATTGTGTAACTTGCAAATTAAAGTAAAACTCTGGCACACCTGAGGTGAATTAACATGCTTTATTTATTTTTAATTCAGTTATCACAGACGTACCTCATCAGTAAGATTGCGGCAGACCGTCTCGAGCAATAATAAGGCTACAGATCGACAGGAGTCAAATTAGGCAGGATTTAAAACAAAAAGTGACACAGTTGTCAGAAAACAAGACCATTAGGAAAAAATACAATTTAGACAAAACAAAAACGTGACGGCAAGCAGCAAAAATAAGCCAAACGATGAAGGTTTTAACGTGGATAATAACTGCGCATTGTCTCTTTGTGCTTCACGTAAGTCACAGTGTTGAGGAGATTATATATCATGAAGCTTTACTCTCCATTTACAGGGGCAAATATATTATTACTACTAATAATAATATCTCAAGAATTGCAGAAACCAGTATTTGTCCACAGCCAGTTACACCAGCCGTTCTGACCCAATTCTCAGTGAATCAAAGGCCAAAATATTCTTTTAGTTTTTCATCCTGTGGATAATATCGGCTACCAATGAAAGCACAAATATACGGTTTGTGTTTGTGAGGTAGTATGGACATGATGCAGACAGTAAGCAGGGTCAGAGATCAGTGGGCGGAAACTAAAAGTGGAAACAGTCGGGTCGGTCCGGGTCGCAGCGCCGGCCACATTTACTGGCACCCCTGATAACGACTATAAGAATCTCTTTAAAATAAATCTAAATAAGGCATTTGTTTGATTTATACTTTCAAAGTTTCTGTGAAAATGAATTTGAATTGAACCTATGACTTTATTTCCCTGAATCCCATCTATGACTTGACACAAAGGTTGATTTCTCTCTGTGATGGATCAGAACCCGCATCGATCCCGTTATGAAAAAAACGCTCCACAGTTCACTGAGGGAGAACTGCAGCATTAGGAAGCATTTCATGACAAAAACGTAAACACGTAAACATGTTGAGCTGGGACTTCAGATGGGTTTGGTGCAACAAAGAAACAGTACATGGAAAATCACCTCACACCCACTGTTCGGTTCGGAGGAGGATCTGTGATGCTGTGGGCCTGTTTTTGAATACTTTATTCTCTATTTGCTCTCTGAAATATCAGGAAATCTGTAAGAATAATCTGGTGGATGCTACCAGAAAGGTGGAAATGGGTGTTCATCGGGTGTTTCTGCAGGATAACGAGTCAATCAAACAGTTCATCAGCTTCTGGAATGAAATCATAAAGAAAACCTTTTTGGGGTGAGCTAAAAAAAAAAAAAAAGGTATAAACCGTTCCATTTAAAAGCAATGGTCAAACATCCCTCTCTCTGTCGACTGCAGTTTGGTAAATTGTTACAAAGTGACCATGATGACAAGAGGAGTTGCAGTAAAACCTGAGTTTTTCTCCCCCCCCCAATGAATAAATGCTTTAAAATTAAACTATTATTTTTCAGGGTGAGATCCTGCAATAAAATACGAACTAGTCCTTACACATCCTTACCGAAGGTGTCAATAAATATGGCCGACGCTGAACAAGAACAAAATGAACTCCTAATTTTAAAAGGCAAACAAAAAATCTTCACAAAGTATAAAACTCAGGCGCTATTAAACATCGAAACGTTTTGAGTAAAAGGCAGAAATGCACAACAAAAAACAAACAAAAAAATATATATATTTGCACCAAACAATATCAGGAATACTTAACTCGGCTAATCTTATGCATAATTATATTCGTGCTTTGGTGTCTTACTGGCTACTTTAAAAAGAGGCGACACCATTCATCATCAGTAAAACACAACATGTATATATTGGTGGGTAATTTGCTTCCACAATACTAAACGAGCAGAGTGGGCACTAAAATACTGGTTCATTATTTAATATTAAAAACAAACGGACTCAAAATCTAGAGTTTTCCTCAATATACTGAGAATTACAAAATGGTCTTACTTCCATTTCAGCTTTAAAAAACATAATTGAATTCTAACAATCACATAAAGTCCTCTGAGATCATCCTTCATTAGTCGGAAACTGCTGTAGTCGGACCAAATGGTTTCTCTTCTTCTTCATCTATAAAGGACACACACACACACACACACACACACACACACACACACAGCTCTGCAAACTCTACAGACATTTTCCGATTACTTTTCGCTTGACCCAAAATCTCAGTGTTTGACGAGAGCTGGGATCGTGTGGAGTGACAGAAAGAAACCGTTACTGGAAATGACGCTACAGAACCGTGCAGCAGCCTCCACCGTGTCCTAGCACGGTTTGCTGGTTTTCCACCATGCAGAAGTTTGGATCGGGGGTTAGCGTCGCTTTCCGTGACGGTCGGATGTAAACAGGTCGTTCTCTCCTCACGTACATCAGTCATGCGGGCATGCAGGAGAGTATTTGTTTAGCTGAAGTAGACAGGAAGATGAGAACCTTCAGGCTGGGTTTCAGCTCCAACAGCCGGCCTGGTGTGGCGATTCACAAAGAAGACGGAGGAAAGGAAAAACTGGACATGCACTGCATCTAGGTAGTAATGGAAAGGCACGGTGAGGGTTTTATTTTGGTGCTTATGAAGAACTTAGAGCATGCAAAGAACTAAATAGATGCAATCCAACCACGCAGTGAGCATTCATCCACATTTCTTTGTGCTCGTTATAGCTCTGCTACCATAAAACATAACAAATGAGCAAACTCTCTTTTCGTTTAGGAATGTTTCTTTCTTGCGTTTTACTTTTAGAGCTTATTTGAATCCCAGAAGACCGACTATGAAAGTCCAACTTGGCAAACGATGGATTCTAAACTAACAAGTAGGATCGCACACGAAGCTTTTGTCGAAGTCAGCTGCTCTGCAAGGTGTGACCAACCCGACGCAATGATCCCAGTTTGAAGTTATGGCTACTCTGCATCTATAATCAGAGATCACAGTTTACCAGAGAGCAACAGACACAAAGCTAAATGTCTAAAAAAAATAAAATAAAATAAAAAATTTGGGAAACTTGTTGAAATGCATGATTAGATTTTCAATAATAAAAACAACGGCAGCACTGAAACCATGGCTGATTCGTAGCTACACAGCGATAGCAGCATAGCAGACTTCTACAGTGGTGTGTAAAGAGCAGCAGGTTTTTCTCTCACATCACGTTTTCAGGGGCATGCTGAGAGGGCCGCAGACTCAGGGGGGGACTAACAGAGAGAGACGGGACAGGGGGGTGGAGCCTGACATCTCAGCGTCCTCCAGAGACGGGGCCCATGGTGAGCGTGTCCTCCTCGTCGATGCCGTCCAGCTTGTCTGTGCGCACGGCGTGGGTGATGAGGTTAAGCTCCTCGGTGAGCGTCTCGAAGCGGTACGCCACACGGATGTCGGGGACGTTGGTGCGCCGGATGTCGTTGCTCTCAGGACCTTCTCTGTAGTAACTGGGGCCAAGCCAGTAGCTCTTCACCTGTGGTTTGAAAATAAATTTAATTGGGAATGTTTGGAGCACAAAGAGTTTTGCGTGTGGGTCAATTTTGGTCTCGTGTGACCAAAAGACCTTCCTGTGTTTGCTGTGTCCCCTGCGTGGCTTGTTGCAAACTGCAAACAGGGACTTCTTAGGGCAGATTTGAGGAGGATAAAACTAATAGTTGTCCTGTTAAAAAAAAATGCTCTCTTTTAAGCTGTGGATCTCTGCAGCTCCTCCAGAGATACCGTGTTTTTGAGATACTGTTTTATAACACAAATTTGCTTTAACCTTTTCCACTGTTTCATCTGTGACCTTGTGTTGAGTTCTTCTGCCTTCATGATGCTGTTTAGTCACTAATGTTCTTCACAGAACAGCCGCATTTATACTGAGATGAAACAACACATAGCTGGACTCTGTGTACCAGTCAGGTGATTGAAGTTATTATCTTTGGACCTAAAGAGGAATGCTACAGTGAGCGTGCAGCTTCAGTTATTACAACTAAAAAAAATAAAAAATCAGGCCAGAAATCTAGTGATGGACTCTGACCTGAACTATCAGAGCCACATGAAGACGGTTACAAAGTCAGTCTTCTATCACCTGGAGAACATCTCCAGGATTAGAGGGATAATGTCTCGGTGAGATCTAGAGAAACTCATTCGTTTATCTTTAACAGGGCTACATTAAAAAAAAAAAATAAAAAAAAATCAATCCTCCAGCTGCAGCTGATCCACAAAGTTGCTGCTCAAGTTCTGACCAAAACCAGGAAGACAGAGCACAGAATAAACTATAAAACACTCTTGTTAGTTTATAAATCACTCGATTATCTTAGTACCAAAATTACAGCTAACCTGTTGTCTTTAACTAAACTTTGAGAAGCAGCATTCAGTTTTTATAATCCACTAATCTGGAAGGAATTTCCAGAAAACTGCAAAATAGTCTAAATACTGTCAAGGCTAAAGACTCACCAGTTTAAAGTCGCCTTTGATTCCTGGTAACGGCACTGTATTTGATAAACATTTGCTTGACGATTTTGATAATGGTTTTTTGACAAACTGTAATGTTTATTGCCCGTTTTATAATTGCTGTGTTTTGGTTTTATGGTGTAAAGCACTTTGAACGGTCTTGTTGCTGAAATGTGCCTTGCAAGTAAACCTGATCTTAGTACATCGTGGCACTGAATTTTCTTTGGGTCATCAGAGAAAAGTCTCTTTCCTTTCGCTTCACAACGCTGAATAACTCGTTCTTTCTCCTAAAGCTCCAATAAAACACAATGAAGTTTGTGGTTTAAATATGTGAAAAGGCTGAAAGAGTGTCTGTACTTCGCAGAGGCGCTCTAACCTGTAAACCACTCCCTCATGCATGATCATTTCTGACACTAAAAACAAAATAAAAAATACCACCTGGTAAAACTGCACCACACCTAGCCAAACGATGCACCAGATAAACGCTTTATTACCCTCAACAGGCGAATGATAAATGACGTCACCTTGTGTGAAAATCCACTCATCAGGACGCTGTTTCTCGCCAGCTCACACATGTCACAGGAGCTCAGTTTCCACACTTGAGCTGCGATGCTGTACTCTTCCATCAGAGGCTCCTGATGCAGAAATCATCACATATTTTGCATCCACGCAACAGGAATAAAAAGTTTAGTTTTCCCTTTTAATTGTGAGGCTGTGACATTTGTGTTGTCCAAACAGACCTTGGTGAAGTGAAACTGGAGGGGATCATCGGTGGACAGAGAGACAATGAGGCCTCTGGACAGATACTCCATCAGCGGGTTGCGGTGGTAACTAAGGAACAGGCTGTTGTTGCTCAGCGGCGACATGGCGATGCCAACTTGAGCCAGGTAGTACAGGTACTGCAGCACAGGGGCCTGGAAAAGGAAGGAAGAGTGAGACAAAGAGGGTGAAGTACAGCTGCATGCTGGTAAAAGTGACCTTTTGTGACCCTCAGGAACGTTGATGGGTCACTGCATCTTAGTAAACGTACTTCATTTTAATTTGTCCCACATACAAACTAAGATTTATAAAATCAATCTTTTTTAAACTCTTCAGCTCTTCCCCATTTTACAGTACAGGAGAAAATAAAAAAGCTGATTTATAGCCATCATAGACCCAAGTTCAAGTTTTATTCAACCAACAGGTTTGTTTCTGATAAAAGGTGAGATATTTATCTCTGAAAAGGAAATAAAATGATTTAAAAGAGGCATGAATTAAAAAAAAATTCACACTAAATTAAAAGTATGTTTAAAGATCCTTTTATTATGGGACACTTAGTTGTTTTGTCTCTTTAGACAGATGGACTTGGCGTTGGATATGTCTGAAGAGACATAAAATAACCGAATGTCTAATAAAACCATATTTAAGATGGAATCACAAAAGGACACAATGATACATGAATTAAAGTTGCGTTTAAAATCATTCATACCTCTCTCATTAATCACTTTTATTTGGACTAAAGCAATAAAATCTCTCTTATAATTATTTTTTAGCTTTTTACATTTTTCTTCTGCCTTTGCGGATGGAAGTGCTTAGCTCTTTATTAGCACAATTATTTGTTCTTAAGTTTCTGCTTTCACCACATTTGTTGCAAATCCCAACAAAAGACACTAAACCTGTGCCAAGCTTTCCAAACGACCTGCTGAATATCTTTTCAGTTTGTCAAAATCCATCCTGAAAGGCTATTTTTCATTGCAGCCCTTATGAGAGCCGTCCTGACCTTTCTGAGCAGCAGACCGTGGGAAATATTCTCTGACAACATGAACCCTGACACCAGGTGGTGGATCGGGCCCGCCTCGCCACAGTGAGGTCGCAGAACGAACGTATGAAAGCCTCGTCGTCTGAGTTGAACACAAAGGGAAACTCACAGGTCAGAGAATAATGAATGAATGAATGATTAAAAGTAACGATGCCATGTTGCTACCTTCGCAGGTGGTTCAGCACAGTCATGTTGGCGTAGGTGTAGTAAAGGTAGTAGGAGTAGGGTGGGTTGTCCTCGTCTGTCCAGTCGACAGGAAGTGGACTGTCCAGGTTAAAAATGTGGTGCTCAGGCTTGGACTCGTCGTCTACGCTGTCGAAACCAACAACCTGCCAGCATGCAAAAAAGCAAACATTCATTTCACTCTGATGTTGGTCATCAGGAGAGTTCAGACCAACCAGCAGGTCAGACTCACGTGCTCCAGGAAGAGATGCAGCTCAGGGTGGCTGGCCGGATCGATGGTCACTTCAAACAGAGGCATGAAAATGTTCTCCAACATCTCCTGGAAGTTGGCCAGCTGCTTCTTTGTGTGGTAGACGTCACTAAAAAAAAAAACAAAGAAAGTTACATTTATTTTAGAGATGGAAAAACACCATAAAACATAATTAAATCACAATTTGTCCATTCATTGTTTTTTTTGTTTGTTTTTTTACTATTTTGTGCTGCTGAATCAGCACAAAAAATGACAAAGTTTTCTAAATAAGGTCATATTTTTATACGAAATTGTTTTAGAGAAATATATTCTGACTAATTCAATTTTTCTGACATTATTAGCTCATTTCTGTTAATATTTATCATCCAAAAAAGGTTTAAGAGAAAAGAGTTGTTTTCCAACAGGGTGTATTAATGAAATGTGACCTGACTGAGGAAAACCAATGTGATTTTTGGATTCAGCACATCATAATTACCCTAAAACATTTGCAAAACCCCAGACAATTTTTTGGTTGTTGACTAGTGTCATTCACTGCTGCTATGGCTTACAAAGCAGTTGGATAATTTACTAGTCAAACCCATGAAGAAGTCACAACGTCTGACTGAAAGCTGCCAAACATTTTGTGTTTTTGATTTAGTTTTTGTCTCACACTCCATGGTGTCCTCAGAGTGTTTTAACTCTGTCCGTTGGTCGACAGTCTGATGTATTCGCTTCCCTGATTTTTAACGAGCAGAAGGAATTATTTCCATCTCAATTTCAAGGTAAAACAAAATGTCAGCAGCTCTTACAAGAGACGGGGCACCTGGATAAGCCAGCGCACGTTATCGGAGTACACTCTGTGGTTGACAGCCCACTCCGCCAGCTTGTCCCACTCGTCTCTGCAGCGACCGTAGATGGACAGCCGCAGCTCGGAGTTCTGGTATTTACTCTCCTCCAAGTCATACATCACCTCCTGTAAGAAAAATAAAGACAGCAGCTTTAAGTGCGAGTTGAGGACTGATATTGTTCGACTGGACAGTTTGTAGCTGAATTAATCAGCACCTTAACTATGTGTGCAAAGTATTTTCCTTCCACATGATTGTCCGTCTTGATGAAGATCTCCCTCAGGATGGACTCTCCAATCGGGTTGTATTTGGAGTTGAATTTGTCAAACCTATGAAATGTGTTCCGATCCTGTCAAAGCAGAGAAACGTGAAAAAACAAGTTTTATTAGTAGTAAAGAAGTCACACTGAGTTAGTTTCCACCTCCCATCACATTGTGAAAACTCACTGCGTGCATGTCGAGTGTGTCTACACTCAGGTCGTACGCTGTCAGGTTCATGGTCTCAAAAACGTCTCGCAGGGTCTGACCGCGTCCCCGCTCGACGTGGACGATCTCGTCGGGGTATTTCTTCATGGCTCGCTTGATGAATCGCAGAAGATGCTTCTGGTTCATGCAGGATGACGCGTGTATGTGAGTGTCCACCTGGAGACAAGATGAAGAGCAACACTGACTTTATTTCAATTTACTTAGCACCAGTTCATAACAAATGTCAGCTCAAGGAACTTTACATGACAACTGCATCCAAGTAATACACAGAAATATAGAATAAGACGAATCTAATAACATAGACAGATTCAAACTGAGTTATAGACTTTCTAATTCGATCTTTGGTGTAAAACAGTGCAGATTAAAAGTTATCAAAGAAAGATTTCACTCAAATCCTTCTCCTCAGCAAGCATGTGGCAACAGTGAGAAGGAAAATCTCTTTCTCACAAGGATATGTTTATTTTTGAACAATAAAAACTGGGCTGGACTTTATAATTTACGTTCATATTTCTCACAGAGATCCATTTATATCAATACTAGAGAAGTAGAGAGATGTTTTTGCCTTTCTGATGTTGTAGAAATCTCTGTGAGGAACCTTCTTCTGCGCTGCCAGCTCCTTCATCTCATTCAGCAGGATGTGCATCTGAAATTTGGAGCTCAGGTACTGCAGGCGGCGGTAGCAAAAAGATTTCCTGGAAACAGCACACAGAAGAGACAAGTTTCATTCGAGCTGCATAAAAGAAACACTGCAAATCAACTGGTTTATCGTTTAAAGTAACACTCACACTGGACCGTTGATAATGAGGGACATCATGACGTTCATGTCTGCGATGTACTCCTTCAGGTCAGGATACGGCAGGTCGAGTTCTGTGCTTCTAAAAGAGAAAAACAACTTCAAGTTAGGGTTTCTCCAGCATTCACATAGCTCTTACTCCTAGCTTATGTTTTTAATATTGTTTTAATTAGAAAGGTTTCAGCAAATTTCATACATTTAATGACTCAAATTTCTACACTCTCAGGTAGTTCTTTATAATATTCTGGAAATATGGGAACAAACCATTAGTATTGTTTGGCTTTGTTATTTATCCCAAATAAATATTGTAGCAAAATAGTTCTGAAGTTGAAATCAAATTCAGCAAAAGCTCTATTTTAAAATTTAAAACCCACCTAAGACTTTTCAAATCCCACAATAAAAACTGATTCTTTAAATCACAACTTGAGATCTGTGTGATATATAT